>NW_020529093.1:0-21819 GCF_003368295.1 Carassius auratus
GACCCTTACAATTTCTTTTTTTTTATGTTTGGCTAATGTTTTGGTTGTATTGTGTTTCTTTGCAATTGAAAAAAAGTTTTTTTTTTTCTTTTTTCGCCACACCGGTATATCAGCCATTACAGATAAACTATTAACAACTTTTTTTCCGATAAATTGACCCAGAAAGTTACACGTTTTGCATTCTGACATAAATGTGCTTAAAGGGATAGTTCATCCAAAATTCTGTAATTAATTACTCACTGTCATGACGTCCTAACCCGTAAAACCTTGATCGTGGTAATTACATTGCTGTCTATGGGAGCATCAGAGAGTTCTCAGAATTCATCAAAATATCTTCATTTGTGTTCAAAAGTTGAACAGAGGTTTTACGGGTTTGGAACATCATGACGGTGAGTAATTCATTTTTGGGGTGAACTATCCCTTTAAAAATAAAACAGTTTGTGGTTGGTCATTCCAAATGATCTCTTCCTTTGTAAAAATGGATGGTTTTTAGACAGAAATAAAGCTTAAATAAAATATAAATATAAGAAAAAACATTAGAAAATTTTTAGAAAAAAAAAAGAAAGAAATGTTGCATTGGCCACTAACTGAATAAGTTTAGGTTAAGGTACTAATTATTTAAACAGAAAATAAATAAATAAATAATTACCTTAGGCTACTTAAAGTAAAAAAAGAAATAAAAAAAATCACAAAAGCACATATAATTACTAAAACCTAAGCTAATAAAACCCAAAATTTAAAAACTAAAGTTTATTAAAAATATTAATAAATACGATATAAATAACACTAAAATAACACTGGTTTGTAACTCTGATTAGCAGTTTCCTCTTATGCACATGCTGTTGACATTTTAGGCCCTCAAGCTGTAGACTTAAAAGTGCTCATCAGTACGACAGCTCTTCTGACCCCACACACACTTGAGCTTTGCACACTTCCCTGAACTGGCTTCGTAAGTGAATCTTAAAACAGTTCTCTCCAAAACCAAATTCCTTGTGTCGAAGGGCGTGTGAACAACAGCAGAGTTATGATTTCCTTTTTCTATTGACTTCTGCAGAAAAAGCTCTAAATGTCCCTTTATTATTGAGATTATTCCATCCTGAGTTGTGTGTCATTTTTCCAGCAGTCAGATAGAGTCATAACCGCAGTCATTGCTGGGCGAGGCTCAAGTATGCAAATAATGCAATAAAGCTTTTTTCTTAAAGATAATGAATTAATGTTCCAGCTTCAAGGCTTTATTGCCATCCAGGAAAGTATTGTGTAGTTTAAAGTGACTCTAAATCCCGGCCATGTGGGAGTTTGTTAGTATTAACATCAGTGAGATAAATGAACACAACCCAGTTCTCCTTTAGATCTTCTTTAAATAAATAGGCCTAGCTCATGGTGTAAATGTATCACACTTTTCAAAGCGGATTATTGGGAAAAGGCTTCATTCAATGATATATTAACCTCCCGAAATGGCCATAACTGAGATAGTGATGATTCAAAGTCGAATTAAGACCAAATCCTGTCTTTCCCAGCAGCAGATAAGGTTGCTGCACAATGCACCAGGTGTGCAGCTTTGTATGTGCGCGTGTCCCACTGCAGTCTGGTGTCCAACGCAGACAGACTCCTGGGGAAGCATGGTGTAATCTTACAAGCACGCTCGTTTTCTTTTCTTTACCTCCCTTTCCTTCCTTTTGCCCCATCCCCTTCTCATTTTCTTCTCTCTGAGGACCTCACAGTGGCAGCAGCACTTCCTGGTTGTGTCGGTGGGCGGTTCCAGTCAGCGTGATTGGCGCTCGAGCTCGGTACTCTGCGCAGTGCTGCTGTTTCTCACAGACTCTCGGCTCACATACACACAGACTGTGGCGAAACCAGCAGCCACACGCGCAGCCTAAGCGCTCTGTCTCTCTCTCTATCTGTCTCTCTCTTTTTCTCCTCCTCTTTGAGAATGGTCCACCCGGTGCCTGAGGTTCAGCTGTCGCGGCCTGCCGCCCGTGTCTGATCTCTCACCCACACATACGCGCGCTCAATACTAATCATGATGTGAGAGGTAAGAACTGCTGTTCTATACCATTTGTCTTTTGCAGATCTAACAACATTGCACCACTTTTGCATGCTTCGTAGGACTGGGATTGGGGGTTGTTCAGTGTGTGTGGGCTGTTTTTAACTTTAAATGGTGCTTTTGTGGTGAACTATAGTTTATGTCTAGGTGATCACAAACATCACGGGAATCTCAGCTGCATTCGAAAAAGTTGCGCGTGTGCTTTTGACAGGGAAGTCCCCTACCCCTGCGCGAGCGGCTACTTTAGACAGCAGCGAGTGTCTAATTGGTTAACTGTTGAACCTGAGAGCACTTCTCCTTTTTAACCCCCTCCCGGGTCTCACTTCCCTTCTGTTTGTTTTATGTGCGTTCCAGCGCGTGCAGGGTTTTTTCCCCTCTTATGACATAGCCACGCTCTCCACTGTCCTGCATGTAAATTACGTGTGACATGTTTAACTGCTGCTTCCTAATATGGCTCGTGCTAGAATTTCAGAGCGGTAGGAATCCAGTCCAGTCAGGCAACCGACTGCACGGGGGCGTGTGTGCGAGAGCGTAACTGTCTGCGAGAGGAGAAGAGAGGGAGAGAAGATGTTGACGCAGGTTTTCACTTCTGTCTGAGTGCGTCACTCTTCCGTGCCGTCATGTAAGTAACGCTGAACACGCTCTCACTGCGAGAGTACCCTATGGAATTGCAGGTCTGCTCGTCGGCTGCATTGAAACGGAATCATGTAAGGAAGGATTGCTTAAGAACAGTTATACTGACTTTTAGTGCACCTTGCAAGGGTTATTGTTTCACCGTTCTGCAGAGTATTTACAAACTAATGTCGTCGCTGAGAAGTCAATGTTGATTGGTGGCATATGATTAAAGCAATTGTTTTGGTTGTTTGAAGATGGCATTTTTTAAGCTGGGGTGAGGGTAAGAAAAATAAAGAAATGTTTCTGCCAGGGTGGTCTGGCGCCAAGTCTTTGGGTTTTGTTCGATGGCATGCTGTAGTTGAGAAAGTGAAAGTGCACATGCAAGCCAGTGTTGCCAAGTCCGCGGTTTTCCCGAGGAATTTGGCTACTTTAATGCTGTGGCCGCTGTTGTTATCCATGCCCGCAGGTTGAAGCGACTCCAGTAACATGATATTTATCCCCTGGAATGCGAATTCTGGCAGGGAAACTCATCCAAAAACTTGTATTTTACCCCCGGAATGCAATTTTAAATTGTGGACCCCTCGAAACGTGATTGGGCTATTTTTGAGTAGATATTTTGCGGGTTTTCTTGTGTTAACCTGGCAACCCTGATGCAAGAAACCTTCACTATATTTTGCATCAGATTCTGTTTAGACTAGCTCTAAATCGTAGATGTAAACTTTGAATTCTGATGGATTGTAAAGTTGATGTAAAAGTATTCTTGTAAGTTAATTGTTGGTTTAATCCCATATGCTAACTGGTAAACAACTATTGAGATGATAAATGTGTTGCACCTGCGCCAGGTATCGTTATGACACTATATCTGGTTGTTCATTCATGTTTTTTGTCTAGCCAACATTCTTGCATTTTTATCGTCTTCACGTTTTATTTGGGGTGTTTTTGCATGCAAATGTGCCTGTTGTTTTTAATGCCACTAATAAAATATATCTGATGGCCGGCTGCATGTTGGATGTGTCGAGATTTGTTTGTACGTTCAACTTCTAGAGAGCGTACTCACAAAAAATTACTTATTGTTTTGATAAATTCCCGACTCTTATCAAACTGAATTGTTGACTATTATTATTTGAGTAGATAATAAATGGTATGTCAAAAATAATTAACATTTGACCTCTCCAATTCACACAGCTTTGTAAAACATTTAGCGCTGTGCTTGTTTCTGGGTTACTGGGTAGAAGGGCTTTTGCTTGAAGTATTGTGCTGTGTAACCATGGTGATGATACTATTTTCAACCCTTTTCAACATGGCAATCATCACCTACACACATCTGAGTCAAGCGATGGAAGGCTGTGGTTTAGATAACCATCTCCGTTTGCCTGCACACCTTTCTGATCAAGCCCTCCACCCAGATTCAGGCCAGTTCCTTTATGCGCTAATGCTAGAAAACAAAAACAAAAATGCTGATTTGGGTTCGGCTGAAATTGGCGAAATTGTAATCAGCATTTTAGAACATCCACATGATGCCTGATTCCAGATCAGGTGCATTTTGAATTGCATATTGACATCATCAAATCCATTCTTTGCCTTAGTTAAATTCTCAAGGTATGCCTTAAAGGGATAGTTCACCCAAAAATGAAAATCCTGTCATCATTTACTCTCAATCTGTTTGTTTCTTCTGCTGAGCACAAAATAGATATTTTGAAGAATTTGAGTAACCAAAGAGTTGATGGTAGCCATTTGCTTCCATAATGTGAAAATTGTTTTATAAAATACTATGAAAGTCAATGGCTACCGTAACCACATTCTTCATAATTTACTTATAAGTTTATAGTTTTGAGGATTTTTCTGAAATAACTAACAGATTTGTTCATGAAAGTTTAGTGCTATGGTTTGATCATAAAAATAGTGGTGATGTGCATCATACAACCTTAATTTTGGGGGTTTTACAAGATTGGGCTATAAGGTTCTTGGGTTTAATGGTTCTTTGGAGATTTAAAGAAGTTGAAGATCAGCGGATTGGGTTTTTTAAAGCAACAAAAGCTTTATGCAGATATATCCTATATAAAGTTATTTTTGGAACCTATAAAAGTTCTATGACATCATACTGTATGACATCATACAGTTAGTTTTGCAGTTCTCTATCCTTCCATTTATAAAAGTGTTGGTACAGCTCACTAATGACACACTTTTACACATTTGCAGCCTTAAATGGTAACAATTTCCCATATGCTCAGGATGTAGCTAGTTTGTTTACAGATGTTATTTAAAATCTCCATCAAACAGTACTTTTTTTAATATGAATACTCTGCATATTTGAAGTGTCAAAGCTCTGTGCAGGGAGAGTATTTTTTTCCGTTTCCTAGACACAGACTAATCTAAGACTGATTTGAACCTTTCATTATAATTCCTGCATTTAAAAAGCTGGTCTTTAATATTGCACGGCTGTTGAATTACAAACAGAGCCACAGGAAATCAAATGTTCAATCAAGCATTTCTCACTGGCAGGAGCATATTAGAGAGGAGTACAGACGTAAATAAAGCCATAAGCCCAAAGTGCAAAAACAATGCACACTTAATATCTCATTCATGTGAATCATTGAAATAGTTTCCATGTCTGAAAAGAGAACATAACATCCATTTCTCCTCCCAGTGGCAAAAATGGTTGACTTTTTAATGGGCTTTGATTGGCACACTTCCAGATCGTTCTCTCTCTCCCTCACTATCGGTCTTATTTTCTCTCCTTGTTTGACCTTGCAGCAACTTCTAAGAATTGTTATTCCACTGCAAAGGATTGTGGGAGAGATACGGTGACATAATAGCCAAATAATTTAACTAAAAGAAAAGACTAAAGAAACAGCATTATTATGTTCAAGTGAAGACGAGGATCGTTAAGTAGAATCCAAGTCCGAGCATGAATTTCCTTTAATTGTCATGGTGATTATTCCTCTTCTCGGTAAACACAGATAACGCAGGCATGAGATCAGGATCATGCTGCAAGCCTCATGGATTCACATTATCCAGAGCGATCATTTTCTTTTCATTTCACAAAATCATTTAGCCTGTTTGGGGTATTCAGTGTTCCCAGGATCCAGTCTTATCGGATTAAAATATTTCATTACATAAACAGGGCTGTTCTTTTTGTGTGTGTGTGAGTGTGTTTGTGTGTGTTGTGGACATTTGTGTCTTTTAAAGTTCATTGCGTGTACACATGCGTGTGTTTTTGTTTTATAGTGTACTTCCACAATAATTTTTCAGCATGTATTTAATATAATTATGAATTTTAATTATTTGTTTCTGCTGAAAAATACTTATTCAATTATTTATTTCCTTTTTTTATATATTTAAAAAATTTTTTGTATATGGTTAGTGTTGCTCCCACATGCAGACCTTTTTGCCAAGAAATTCAGACTTCAGGTTTTTAGCAGTTTGTTGTGGATGGTTATTAAGTATTTTGTATTTGTATCTTGGTTACTTTTTATGGTGGTTTCTTACTGTTCCAATTCAAAAGAGGCCATTTTCAAGTCTCAATGATATTCTGGTCTCTAAATATGACTCATTGTATAAGAAACTTTGTAATTTCTGTTAATTTCTTTTCTTTTGTTAATGCAACTGCTAATACCAAGCTAGCACAATTTTAATAACAATAACTTGGAGTAGCTATGTCATAATGTTTTTTTTTTTTTTTTTGGTAAAGGTGTTTTCTCTCACCCGCTCTCATACAGAGCTGCTGCTCTTAACTGGCATGTGGCTGAGAAACATTGCTTCATCTCTTCCTATTATTGGCTCACCGCGAGTCGTGCAATACTTCAGAGGAACAGGAAATGACCTCGCCGTCCACTTTCCACCTTCTCAGTCTCTGTTAAACGATATGTTTAAGCTCTTAGCTGTAGTTGTGATTTTGATTGGTTTTCCTCAAGCTGGACTGAAACTTCAGATTGTGAAGGGCTTCTTTGTATTTGTGTGTGTGTGTGTTTGTGTAAGAGAGCCCAGTGTGTGTGTCACTGAGGTGTGTGTTGGGCCAGGAATGTGTGTGACAATGTTTTATTTGCTCGGACTGACAGTATTGTGCATTTCTGGCATTTTTAGGAGTGTGAAGGATTTATGCAGCTGGTGAGAGTCTAATAGAGAATGAGTGACAGAGAGAGATAGTGAGATAAAGTGGAGGATGGGCTACGTTCCAATTCTACTCATGCTATCTGGCCTAAATAGTATGCAAGATTAGTATAATTCCAGTGAATTGCGCATTTTCTGTATGCATGAAACACCTGGATAATCTACTTTATCTACCAAAATATGCAGTATGCAGTATAATATGCTTTGAATATTGAGTCTCCTACGGTGATGCACCCAACTTAATCAGTTTTTACATGACACTGGATCCAAAATGTAAAATGTTTATTTCTGGGACGATAACCACCGGACATTGCTAGCTGAAGTAAACAGATGTCATGTGATAGCCTCATGGAGTTCATGTGCTGATAATGTGGCATGATATAGTTTAAACTGCTTGTTGTTGCAGAATGCATTCCATTTCACATGCTATTTTAAAAGAAATATTAAGAGTTATACAGTATGTAGATGATTCTTCTTCAGTTAGGGGAACTTTTCTGTCCCATGGGATGATTTAAAAAATTGAATCTTTCTAGTTTTAAAGGATACACGTAAAGGATAAATGATATTATCTTTATTTGTTTTAGGGTTTTTTCGTTTGATTCGCTTTTTCAGTAAATGTAATTATTGTTTTTTTGTGTGATTTTTTTTTTTTTTTTTTTTTTTTTTTTCTCCATAGTTTTAAATAGAAGTTTGAAATAATTTCAGTACCCAAACTTTTAACCTTACATTTATAAAATATTTAAAACCAGGAAAATTCTTCTTTGCCCCTTTTCCTAAATTCATTAGATATATATATTTGTATTTATGTTTAATGTGTAAGTTTATTAGATGGTTTATAATTATTAAAGATAGTAATATAAAAACTTGAGTCAATCAGTTTTACAGTAGTCAGCATTTGAAGTTCATCAAACGCATTCAAAGAACGCATTTTGGATTTCGTTTTTAGTACAACTTTGATCCACTTCAAATGTTGACTAGTGTATACACACACACACTATACAAACTGGCTGCAACTGGCTGCATATATATATATATATATATTTCATTTATTTATTTTTATTTTTTGTATAAATTTTATTTAAAAAATTATGTAATTTTTTTTATAAATTTTATAAATAAATATAAATATTGCTATAATTTATACATATTTATTTATTTATATATTTTTTTTTCAGGTAGTCAGAAACGCCTCTAATTCAGTTCTGTTCAGTTGGTGAAGAGTTAAAGCTGGTGTGAAAGGATCTAATCACAGTAGGGTTGGGCTGATACACAATGCCATCGCCGATGGCCGATAGACATCACAATGTTGCGCCGACATCGTTATGCCTTCCCCAACGCCCCTTTTTGAATGCACAGTCGCTTACTTTCACTTTGACTTTTGAGATTCGTGATCACACGTACTCTACTTATACTATGGAGTGGCTGTACTTACCACACATTTTACAAGATTATATGTTGGTTGTTGGTACTGAGAATCTGCAAATCTTTCGCCAAATATATATACACTAAACAATAAAAAAAAAAATATAGAACGTGTCCTCATTCAAATGTGCCATCTGTTCCTGTTTCCATTGACACTGCGAACCATGCAGCTTCTTTTTTTATTATATTTTAAATATGTATTATATAAAATAGGATGCTGCGCTACGGCTAAAATTAGCACTTCATTTTTTTTTTTCTGTTCAGAGAGGTCACACAGTGACGTATCGATCATCTACTGGTCACACAACTTCACGTGATGCGAATTCGCAGGTCTGAGTTCACCAAACTTGAACTTTCGAATGCAGTGAAATGTGACATTTTTCACATGAGCCTGCGTTTCCGGTCTGACGCATTCGCATGCATATGAATGGAAGTCAATGGAACGAAAAGTGCAGTGTGACCGCCCCTTTAGGAATGATTAGTTGTTTTCCCTTATAAGGATTCACGCTTCAGGCACACCTCCCCCAATCCCCCCATCACATCACAATGTTTCACTGTAGACATCGTCTCATGCCAAATTTGAAGACATTTCCCAACCGTAAATCACAAACTGGTTTGCTGAAGAGTCCTTTCGGAAGGTCTTTCTAAGCTGTTCTGTGGTTTTGTGTGTTGCAGGTGGGTACTGAGTATCGTGCCCTCTCTTGCGTCTGCCGCTGCTTGGACCTGCTTATAGTACCAGCCTCAGCTTTCCTGCCTGCTTGCTGCCCACATCAGTGAAAGGACTGCTCGCACAACCCCAAAATCTCTGTGACCCCGAACGACCCCTACACAAACACACAGAGCTGAAGTGGGCACTGTTGAATCAGCCAATAAGATTCAAGGATTTTGCTTTGGGATCCATTACTGCAGTTCTCTTTTTCATACAGTAGCAGCAACATTTTTTTTTCTCTTTTTGGTTTGGCCTGGTGTGCATCGGCAAGGAAAGAGGAGCTTAATGATCTAAGAAGAAAAGGAACATTCTCAGAAGGACAAACACAAGCACACCCAAAGCACTTTGGGATATTAGGGATTGAAGTTTGCTTGCCACTAAAGCGTGTTGAGATGGCGATGAACATGGCTCACATGCGGGACACGAAATGGCTGACGCTGGAGGTGTGTCGGGAGTTTCAGCGGGGAACGTGCGCTCGCTCCGATGCTGAGTGCAAGTTTGCACATCCCGCCAAGAGCTGCCAGGTGGAGAACGGGAGAGTCATCGCGTGCTTTGACTCACTGAAGGTAAGAAACACCTCAGACTTGAACGTTACTGCCCTGCAGGTAGTTCGGGTGTATAGATTTATGCCAACAAAATTCATTTCAATTTCTGGCTGAAATCGTTCTTGTCTGATCTTTCTTAAGTGAGTATGTCCACTTTTGGTCAAATTATTATTATTATTATTATTAATAATAAAGATTTTTGTATTATTGTTTTATTTGTATTATATATGGAAAAGACAGGGAAATATAAGGAAAGGCCGGACTAATTTGTCATCGCCTGCATTAGTATGCCCACTTTTGGTCAAATTATTATATTCATAATTTTATTTTTATTATGTATTTTAATTTAATTTTTCTTATTTTCATCTCTACATTTTTTATTTTTTTTATTGGTTGCTCTTATTTTTGACACATTATTTTTACATGTATTATTTTCTATATGTCTGTGTGTGTGTTTTATTTCTGACCTTTTATTATTTTATTTTTAATGTCTTATTATTGTTTATGTTTTGTTATTGTTATTTATTTACCATTGTTGACACATTCTTTTTATGGCTATGGTGGTTGAGAAAGGACAGAAAAGGCAGAGCGGGAAGAAAAGTAAAAATTAAAGATGTTGCCCACATGGACAGGATTAAAGGGTTACTCCACCCCAAAATGAAAATGTTGTCATTAATCACTTAGCCCTGTCGTTCCAAACCCGTTTAAGCTTAGTTTGTTTTTGGAACACAATTTAAGATATTTTGGATGAAATCTGGGGGGCTTGTGACTGTCCCATAGACTGCCAAAAAGTATTCTCATTGCTACATAACATTACAGTTGAACCACTGATGGCAGATGGACTGTTCTGATGATGTCTTTCATACTTTTCTGGACGTTGACGGTGTCATTTACTTGGCAGTTAATGGGACAGTCATAAGCCTCCCTGTTTTCATCCAAAATATCTTAAATTGTGTTCCAAAGAAGAACTGAGCTTTTACGGGTTTGGAATGACATGGGGTAAGTGATTGACAACATTTTCATTTTTGGGTGGAGTAACCCTTTAATGTGTCAAATCATGTGAGCCAACTACTAGGCCTCAACAATTTTTTGTGTTAGAGAATGGTTCCCTTTAATGCAAATGTTCAGACTTATTCATTCATTAATTATAGAAATTTTATTATATATAATGATATTTATTTTACCAGGTTTTACTAGTTTACTCATTTTACTAGTCAAATAGCACTTTTATCAACATGAAAATAAGCAAGATTAGTTTCCATATTATCTGGCTGTATAAATGGCTCGGTGTTTTACCTCAGAATGACACAGCACAGGCTTTAGCCATAAATTCCTTCTTCCTACTTACTTTGGATGTTAACATGAGCATTCCACACTATATAAAAATGTAAATCAACTGCATTGTAAAGTGCAGGGACATTTATGTGGGAATTTCTTTTACAATTGTAGTAGTCTAGACCACAATTCCTATGGGAAGAAAGTATTGGATTGGAGGCAACATACTAGCATTGTTGTCATGATTGTTATTGAAACTGATGATCACTGCCACAAAAAGAATAAGACTCGACCTTTATATGATAGGAAATCCTTAATGTTCTGCATAGAAAAGTTCCTGCAAACTCTTAAAGTTGTGATACATTTCAACAATGTTCAAATCCAAGTTTCTCACAGAAGACGACTAAACATAAACTGATTATTCTGTGCTTTGCTGCCTTGTAATAACACACTGAATCTCTGATGTTTGGACAAGACCGGCTGAGGTCTCAGCTCTTTTCTGCAGCTTTGGTTCAGTTCCTCATTTGGTCGAGTCAAAGAGACACTCGGAAACCACCAGAACCCGAGCCTGCATGAGTAAGAGGACATTCAGCTCTCAAAACTGAAGGTTCTGGTGATTTGCCGTTCACGATAATGTGTTTCATTTAATGTTGATAATTATATAGCTATATTGTTTTTTTAAACCCTTCGACTGTTCAGCACAAAACCACTGGTGATAATACAAATCCCAAAAATATGAGCTCATATATACAGAGAGAGGCCGCTCGCAGAAGCTAATGCGTGTGTTTCTGTCATTCCCGTTTCCCGTCCTGAGGTCTGCTCTCTTCAGATCCAAATCCTTTATGATGAACAGCCTGATACCAGCCAGTAACTCCACAGAGATCTGATCCTCCTCCATGATCCCTCTGCTTTTCCCTCTAATAACACCAAAAACCACATCCATCAGTGAGGACCCCAAGACTGGCCCTCTCAGAAAGAGAAGTCTGTTATGCCTAGCAGAAGAAACTAGGGTCCTGCCATTTAGATACATGAATTGTTTGGTGTTTATAGAGGGATAACAGATATTTTATTAGATGGACACTTGTTCATTTATCTCTTATTATTTCATATGAAAGTCACAATGTTCTGACGATAAATTATAAACACTGCTAATGTGAATTTGATAAGTGTTGCTATTTTTTTTAATTATTAGCTTGTAATATGTTTAAGTGATTAACAATTAGTATTTTATATTTTATAATTAGCATCATATTTTATATAAAGTAAAACAAGCATCTTAAAACATTTCTTATATAACCTATAACTTATTTAAAAGAAATAAATGTAAAACAAACAAATATTTATAAATGATCAAAAGTTTTTTTCACTTATTTTTTATTTTATTTTTTCTGAAGAAGATGTGAGCTGGACATTTCTGCAGTTGCTAAGTTGTTTACAACATTTTAGAGTGTTGTTAAGGTGTGCTGGGTGGTTGCTAGGGTATTGCTAGTTGGTTGCTAGGTTGTTAATATGGGTGTTTTCCTTTATCTATGGGTTTTCCCCTTTTTTATCTTCCATCAAAGACACACTTTTCCTCATTAATCCACATAATCTGATGTATCATTCATGTTCATAGCACAAATGAAATGAGTTTTGAAAACCATCTAATCCAACACATGAGCTATAATAATAGTGATTTGTCTTAGCATGCATGTCTAAAAGGTTTTTCCAGTTTACGCCTTATGCTTTGATAAATGAATTATGGCCTATGTCACATCTGTCCAGAAGGAGCTCCTGTGAAGTTCCACTAATCCATTATTCTGGTTCACGTCGTCCAGTGTTTGGCTTAGTGTGGAGTTACTAAATTATTCATAAAACTAAATATATTTAAATATTAAAAAGACCACATGTGCTGAATTATTAAAATGTTTAAATTTGCTGAAATATTTAAAACGTCAGTTATGAGTTTATTAGGTGTTCAGTTTTATCACCAGGACTTTGCAAACAACTCCACGTACTCTAAGTGTGTGTGTGTGTGTGTGTGTGTGTGTGTGTGTGTGTGTGTGCGCGCGCATGACCACTTCCTTCCAGAGCAGTAGGGAATGCCACTTTGTAATTTTCCATCTATTTTTACACGGCAGGAGAAAAGCAAATACACACACAGACACTGGCAGGGGGGGTTCAAGTAAAATCTCAGGTCTGCTGGGAAACCTTGGCAATGTTTCAGATGTTCCCCTCCACAGACACACACTCACTCATTCACACATACATACACACAGAGACATTTGTTTATGTTGGACACATGCAGTAGTCGAGACCCTTTCCAAAATATACAGCATTTACAAAAACCCACTATAGGTTGAAAATAATAGCATGCATGTTTTTATCCAATCATATTAGAATAGATTCGATTTTTTTTTCTCTTATGCTCACCAAGACTGCATTTATCATCAAAAATACATTCATTTTGTTAAATATTGTTACAATTTAAACAAAGTGTTTTCTGTTTTAATAAATTTGAAATCTAATTAAAAAAAAAATTTAATTTAAGAAATTAGATTTCAAATACGTGATGACAAATCAGGATTTTATGAAAACTTCTGTATAATGTTTTTGTGGAATCCAATATACATAGTTTCAGGATTCTTTGATAACTATAAAGTTCAGAAGAACAGTGTTATTGTTTTTCACTAGAAACCTTTGTAACATTTATAAATGTCTTCGCTGTTGCTTTTGATCTTTTTAATGCTGTCTTGCTGAATAAAAGTATTAATGGTTTATATATTAAATATAATAAACATTAATTTGTTGCCCTTTTGTTTTGAACCTAATAAATGCAAACTAAAGGACAAGAACATTTGTTACTACACAGCTCTGGTAGAGCCACAGTACAGTTCACAGGAAGAGTGAAAAACAGATGAACTCTGAACACGTGTTTTGCGTCAGACGACTTGAGTCATATGAGAAGATCTACTGTGAATAAATGCCACTGAGAGTCGT
Organism: Carassius auratus; assembly: GCF_003368295.1. Lineage (NCBI taxonomy): Eukaryota > Metazoa > Chordata > Actinopteri > Cypriniformes > Cyprinidae > Carassius > Carassius auratus. The sequence goes on from NW_020529093.1 coordinate 13,700, forward strand.
GAATCTAGTGCCTCATGTGCTTGTGTGCGTCTCAGAGAGCAAGAGAGGTAAAGATCTAAAGAAATTGTTTCAGTGCAGATGTGGACAGAAGAACATTGTCTAGTGTGTGTGTGTGTGTGTGTGTGACAGCTCTTTTGGCCATGTTGAATCGTGCTGGCTGGATGAAAAGCACACTGTGAGGCTGCTGACGCTGACTGCCATGGGCCAAAGTCCACACGAACACACACACACACACACACACACACACACAGCTCAGCTTTATCTATCACCGTTCCATCTGACAGAATGATAGATCTGTTATCTCTGCCTGTATAAATATTGCCAGACTGACAGAGAGAAAGAGCGAATGTGACAACAAAGTAAATAAAACCAACAGAAAAGAAGTGCTTTAATATGAAGGAAAAAGGAGCCTGTAAAAAATAACAGTGATTTTCAGAGAGAGAGAGAGAGAGAGGAATGGCTATGGATTTGGTGCTGTTTTACACTTGCTCCGAGCGAAATGGAAGATCATAGAGTGGAAAAGTGGCTGGTGAGTGAAGCTGATGTGGGTGAGAGATGTTAGAGCCGGCTGGCCAGTTTCCTCATCTCTTAACGAGAAACAGACCAGCCATATGGCTCACAGAGCCAAGATGGCCACTGCACAGGTTTTGGCGGGAACAGAGAAACAGGAAGATCTAACTGTGGGTCAAAACGGGCCATATATGTGCATCTTCATCCATGAAAACACCTCGTTGTGAGGCCAAAAACATGTGACTTTATGTAAATGTGTGGTATGCATTTGAAACTTGGAAAAAAGTTTTTGTCATGTTTAATGTCGTCATTTCCGCTTTGAGCCCATTTTTTAGAAGAGAAAAAATCTTTACAGACTTTTGACGGAAGTTAATGTAGGTCCCATTTTACACGTTAAATCTGTTTCATGTAGTGGTTTTATGTATGTCACTGCTTTATGAGGGCAGCTCTCAGCTTAACGATTAGAGCAGACCGTGGATGGCCTTCTTTTAGATGATATAATTAGAACAGGTATCACATGACCAGGCATCTAAAACACCCTGGTGCAGACAAACACACACACTCATCCAAAAACACAACACAAATAGGTATCTAGGCTTTCAACAGTGCATTTGCATATCATGCAAATCATTTGACTGAATATAGTCAAATATGCATTCCCTTCCCAGCAGCCCTCATGAGTTCAAATCCGACAAGACAGGTGAAGTGGAGATCAACCAGTAGTAGGGAGGACCAGTACTCCCGTTTAACACTTATCTCTCCATTTTGGCCTGAGTTAGTGCAATTATGCAACTTACCAGAGGGGTCTTCTCGGATTAATGGCACTGTTTGCTGGTACACAACCGCACTTCAATTGAATTCTGGTTTATTTGTTGCCTACAGACTACATTTAGTCTAATGAACTGAATTAAATAATGGCAGATTTATCTCTTGTGATGATTATCATTAATAAATGTAATTAATTTAGTTTGCAGGTTTGACGTGTGCAACATAAAATTTAAGAATTATTTTCAGCTATTTGAATTAACGTAATGTAACTTAGATTTTAAAAGGTACAATATGTAAGATTTTTGTAATAAAATATCCAAAAACCACTTGCGCAGTGTTATAGATTTCATGCAGCTGTGTACATGCATTATCTTTAAAGTCCCCAAAGATTTGTAAATCCAGAGAAATTCCAGTTTTTAAATAATGGATTGTCCCTGGTCATAGTCGCCTATCAATGACACGGTATCCGCGCTATCCTCGGTTTATGTTTATGAATTCTACATCAATGTTTGTGGAGAAATGCGGAAGTGTAAGTTATACCGCATGCAGCACGCCACTGTTGTGCCTTTACGTTATCATGGATCACGATTACACTTTGGTAAGTATGGAAAATTAAAAAAATGTAGACATTCACCAACTGAGGCGAGAAGGCATTGGGACAAACACAGAAATAAATAGAATAAATATCGGCGTAGCATTTCCAAAATGGAGCGAACTTCGCAAAAACCTTGGACTGGACAGAGACTACGCTCGTGTGTGTTTTTATAGACAGGTAAGCAAATATCATCCGTGAAAATTATTTGTCAAAATGGCATCTCCCATCGTTCCATGCCCCGTCATCGAGATTTGGCTTTGTTTTTGTTTTGAAAATGTGATCTCTAACGGTGAAAACTTACATATTGTACCTTTAAGTAAAAAGAAAATGGATTCTAACTAAAATTATGTACATTATTATGACTATGGGAAAATATAGGTATCCTACATTATTACCCACAAAATACACTACTATTCGAATGTTTGGGAGCATTACGTTTAAAGAAATTATTATTTTTAATCAGCATGAATGCAATTTCTTTTAACAAAAATGATGGTGCAATTTTTGAATGTAACCAAATATGTAAATAAATGTGATTCTTTCAGTATTTCAACACTGATAATGATAATAATAATAATAATAATAAATGTTTCTTGAGAACTAAATCAACATATTGGATGTCACATGATCTCTTTTTTTATGTGTAATTTTGTGCCAGTAGCATCACAAAACTTGTTAAAATAATTATTGTTGTCAAACAGGTTTCCTGAACATTTCACCATTAGCTACAAAAAAACAACTCCCTTCAGCTTTAAACCTGGACTTATTTAGCTGTAAGGACCTTTCAGGTTTGCCTTAGCATTCATCCATCAAGCATGAACATGCCCTGCCCTTAAAAACTGATCCTTGTCCAAAGAAAAGACAGACAGAACAAGGCATAACATGAGGACTTCAGAAGAATTAAGTTTCAAAGGCTTAATGCTGAGAAGAGAGGTCATTTGTGATTTCAGTGGTGAGGTGTGGAAGCCTGAATCTCTGGTGAATGCTACTGTGTACAGTGATGTCACTTGACATTAACGTGACTTTATGACATTTTTTGACAAAAAGCAGATGTTAATTGCATTTTAAGTGCTTTGCATTATGTATGACTATACCAGCTTTAAAACTGCAGTCTGCAAGCCCATTAGCAAAGATTTCTCACAGCTAATGGACATAATCTTTGGAGCAAGAGTTCTTGTTTTTTTTTTCTAGATGGTTTTTTACACATTTTTTTCCCTTTAAATGAAGGCAGCTGTGATTATATAGCAGACACATGGCTAAATGTTCCTGTCTGCTCTCTTTTCAAATTGACTCAACGGCTATGATTATTTCTGTATACATTCAATGTGTTCTCTCCCACAAGCTTGATACACCTAAGAGAAATGACAGACAACGACAGTTTAATATTTTAATGGATGCCAGCCCATTTCTGTGCAATTACCTTATGTTTTGTTGGTAACTGGAGCTCGTTTGATTTGAAGTCTCATCAGTGTTATTATTGTTTATTAGGACTAAATATAAAAATATAAAATACAAATTAGAAATGTTGCCCTGACAAATAACTGAGGTATAAGTTGAAATTCAAAAATAGCTCAAATAAAATAAATTATAAAAAACACAAACTTTTAAAATAAAAATGATAAAAGTTGCCCTGGCAGCTAACTGAAATAAGTTAAAATAATAAAATAATAAAAGGACAACATTCTTTTTAAAATAATAATAATTAAAGCTATTAGAAATGTAAAAAATAAATACATGAAAAAGCACATAAAATTACTAAAACGTACTAAAATTAAAATGAACTGAAAATATAACAATTTAAAGGCATTACAAAATATGAATAAGTACTATAATAGTAAATAATGCTAAAATATCAGTGTAATTTATTCCCAAGAAAGTTCTCCCAAGAAACTTTATGGAAGACTTGATACTGAAACAAAAATCTATCCCTAAGCTTAGAGCGAGCAACCACTGAGCAATGTTTATAGGAGCTGATCTACTGCGTCTGAAGACCTCAGCGCTTTGGAATACAGCTCCAGTGCTCAGCCAAACTCTGTCAGCTTCTACAGAAGTCTTCATGGCGGCCGGGTCAATCATGTTGCACACACTCACAGCTTTAAAGAGCCCGTCATCTCTTTGACCCTGTATCAACTCCAGTGTGTTTGTGTGTGTGCTCAATCTGTCTGTATATGGCTATTTTTGACACCAAGTTACATTCCAAAGTCTGAGACCCTGAGGGTCTTTTTAGTTATGTGTGACTCGCTCTGTTTACATTTTGTTAGTGGCAAGCACAACCCTCACATCAGCGTTTCACTACACTAAACACCTATTAAAACCCAAAGCTAAACATATCTGCTACTGTGCTGAACTCTAAAGGCACTTTATTGTTCTGAGACACTAATATAAGGCTCCAGCTGTTAGATTACTCAGTCATGAAGTTAATGAGAACTCTTTAATATCTCAATTGTTTCTCCCAGGCAGCAAACAGGTTTAGTGCAGGGTTGATGTTGTTTGTTTGTTTTTTAGGTAGTGTATGAAAAGTAGTAATTATGTCTCAAACTTGCTCAGATTTGGCATGATTCCAAATTCTGAGATTCAACATGGACTCAAAAATGTCTTATAAGCTTCTTACAGAATCTAATTATATGGACTGTGCTACACTAATAACTCTGATTTCTCACTTTGTCTCTTTTTTATTATTAGATAGATAGATGGATAGATAGATCACTGAGTGGTCCTGTGAGTGTGGTAGCATTCAACAAATGTGATCCAACTCAACAAGCAGTGGAGAACAGGACTGAAGCAGTCTCACCATGTATGGAAACAGCAGCGAATGCCCTACAGCAGCCCAACCACTGTTAGTAACACACTCATGGAATGTACACTCACAGAAAACACAGACACACTGGGCATTCATTACAGAATAAATGGCTGTTTGAAAGCATAAACATGAGCGCAGTAAATCCACAGAGGACGTTTTCATTTCTGGATCACGCCATAGATACAAGCCAGCACTGGGATCTAACACACACGCACACAAAGCTTGAACCTGACCAGAAGACTGAGAAAAATGTGTATCTGACATACTGTCCCAATGTGTCTTTATAACAAAATCATTCAATTCCTGCTCCCTCCTTTTCTGTCCTTTTTTTTTTTTTGCATTATTAAAATATTTACACTAAAGAGTACTTTTGCATACTAGTGCACTACTTAAATAAAGTTTCCTCAACTGCAATGCACTCTGGGAGTCATGTGCACTGGAGGACATGCATATGAGTGTTAAACCAAAAATTGGGCCTGGAAGAGTTAGATAGGGCCTCTTATCAGGAACAGCTTGACCCTGACCTACTTCAGTGTTTGTATGTGTGTGTGTGGTGTGTGTGTGTGTGCTGGTTACCCAGCTCTATGTGTTGCTGTGAGAGAGTGATTTCATCTCTGCGTGACTCAGCTCGTAGTGGACTCTGCACTTCCTGTAGAGCTGAACAGGCTGAGTCATCAAAGCTCTTACTGATAGGAAAGGCATCCATCAACCTCGACGTATCAGTCGAAATGCATTATTCATTAGCGCAGGGATCACAACACACACCATATCACATTAGCAGACAAGTTTATGTTTGTGCACATTTTATGTGCATTTTGTGTTTGTGAGGTATCGCATTAAGGTGAAATGCATATAATTACAGACATTTGTGAGGTTGTGTTTCGAAAAACACACTGATAAGCGATGGTGAAGATGTGACTAGCCCTCTGCAGACTGTTTGCACAAACCTTGTGTCTGTCGTGGTCATGGTATCCTAGCAACAGAGCCCTCTAAGCCCAGCTCATTCTGATGTGTATTTATGAAAAAGGATCGAAAAACACACTGAATTCAGTTATCAAAGCCCTGGAATAATGATGAAAGAAGTCAGTTGTTGAAACATTTTTTTTATGTTTATGAATCTGATAATATATGCCTGTAAAAAGTATATATATATATATGTAGTTACTGATTATACAGCTGCTCTTCATTTTGATTGGTCAGTCGCTGCATTCTGCAGTAAATGTTTTTTATAATATAACCTAACACTAAATATAACATGTCTGTTAAACGTTATATTTGAGTCGTTTTTTTTCTTTTAGTTTTACATCTCTCGTTTCATGTGGCTGTATAAAATCATTTCAAATCAATATTTCATTAGTTTATTTACTAAGAAGACACAGGGTAATATATTGTCATCTGGTCATTGTCCCAAAATAAACCCCTTCGGAGTGAAACAGGATCTCTGTGGTAGTTTAGTTTGCGGTCTCATAGGAGCTATGATTGAAATGCAATACTGTTTACTGCATTCTTAGCCGTTTATTCTGTCTAATATCTGTTTATATTAAAATAGTATGTGAAATGGTATGCGGTATGCCAATAATAAACATGATAAATGTTGATATGATTCTCACTATGAACTCACTTTGTTGCATATTTTGTCCAGAAAGTGAATGAAAATGGATCAAATCGTAAATAATTTTTAGTCCAAATTTGTGTAAAAATCTGTGACGACTTTTGACGATCTGATCAAATGAATATAAAAATTTAAATTTAGCTCCATTCCATTTACATATTTTTATTTTGTATATATTAAACCCTTTTATGTTCCATCTCTAATAATAATAGCTATAAAAAGTGTTGAGAGTGCAGACCACAGCTGAATTTGAGAAGTTATCAGTGGGAGAGCCCTGCACAGGACCTGAATGAGATCACCCTGACTTTGAGGGTGAAGGAGGGAGGGTGGGATAATCCCATGGAGACTGTACGGATAATCCCGGATTATAATCCTAATCCTGTGTCACACTGGACAGCTCACATTGCTGCTAATCGGCTGTAGCGCCCTAAATCCATTGTGAACACTCTTAATCCTGTTACTGAGATCCATGTAATTCTTATGCTGATAAGATAATCATACAGAGAGTCAGTTATAGCCAGTTATAGCCTACATGTGAGCCAGCCTGTGATGTTCATGTCTGACTGAGAGTATAAAAATGCTTTTGTAAGATACGCTTCCACAAACCTGTTTTAGGTTTAGGGACCGAAAATATTATTATCTCAATGGACGTTCAGTGGAAAAAGTCCCCCATCATGATAGACAAACAAACATCTGTGACTGGAAGTACACATATCCGACTGACATTAATTACTGCAGACAGCTCCGTGACCTTTGACCCCACCCTTTCACTCCGGATGAGCCAGGCGTGTGGTCGCATGAGAAATGTGTAAGTAAATCTCGACAGGCGTGAGACAAGGACAACAAACGTGCACCGTGAGAACCTTGGCGGTGTCAGAGGGGGTGTGCAGCGAGAAAGAGGCTAAGAAACTGTTAACGAGAAAAGAGTTGGCACCGGCAGCCAACATGACAGCTGACCAAGATCTGACTCTCTCTCTGCTTCTCTCTTTCCCCGTCAACCACAAAACTGCAGTCACAGATGAAGCAATAGATGAACAAAAAAAAAACTACACTTTTCTAAGAAATATGGTGTAAAACTTGCCATCTTGATGCTAGAGTTGCTAAACTGATCTGAGTGGTTTAGTGTGCTGCTGTGTGGTTGCGATGGTGAAATGATACAAATGCAAAAGAGTAGCACATTTTTCTTCAGAAAGGCACATGATTTGAGATATCATTTAAATCTTTAGCACAAAATTAGTTCATTTATTTACACGCTAAGATGTAACAGTTAGGAGTCTAAGTATGAGCAATAATATTAGCATACACTTCTAAACAAAAACAATTATGTATGGAAGCCCAATTCCAAAACAATAGAAAAAAAATCATGCTTTGGTAAATCATATTTATAACATAATAAATTCACGATATAAAATGTTTTAAATACTTGAAATTGTGATACAAGTCAAGATTATGAGATACAAAGTCAGTGATGCGATATAGACAAAATTGCATAAATTAGTCATAATTACAGCACTAAAAATCTAAAGTATGACATTCATAATTATGAGATAAAAAGTAAGAAATATTACTTAAAATGTAAATTATGAGATAAAAGTCATAATTAAATGACAAAGCAAGATTATTAGATACAAAGTTAATTATGAGATAAAGTCAAATTTACGACATGCAAAGTTTAAATTTATAAGATAAGAGTCATCAAAAATCATGACAAAAAAAAACTGTTATGACCAAAAGTTTAAATTGACAAGAAATGACAAAGTGAAATTACAAGATTCTAAGTCAATAATGAGATAAAAAGCTAAATTATGAGATGTAGTGAATTTTAAGGTGAAAAG
>NW_020529095.1:0-65000 GCF_003368295.1 Carassius auratus
GGTGGCAACTTAATATTTAATAACAAATATTTTCTGAAGTGGTACTTGGTATAAAAGTTTGAGAACCATGGTTTAAAGAAATGGTATAATATGAAATCCTGCTTTTTAAGAATTTTCAGTAAACCATTTCTTCTTTCCCCTTGTAGAGTCATCAAGGATCCAGCTTGTTCTTGAAACATTGTAAGAAATTGTTCTTCTGCTACATTGCACTGTCACTTCTGCTAGAGATGCTTTGACCTTTTGTGATAGGTTTTGATTGTGCTTAGTTTAATAAAATGTACTGAATTTGATTTGACTTGTTTTACTACACTGTATTGCTAGTGTTCTGATTAAAACAGTGTAACTGGGGGCTCTGAAAACACTGCTTGTGAATAATTTGTTAATATTGTACATTTCATCTGAATACATTAAATAAGTGTTTAATGAATAGTGTTGTCCACTTTGTTTACAACATCACTGTTACTGAACTGTAAAGTGAAAATATTGTGTGATTTATTTTGCATTCAGTTTTCAGTTAAATAATATTTCACAATATCAAAGTTATTGTCAAACATTGTGGACATACCTAAACAAACTGGTTAAATCTTATGTTCCCTCCAGAAGTTTGCCCTCTGCAAGTGAACGACGCCTTGTGGTGCCATTCCCAAAGAGGTTCAAAATCACTCTCATGGACCTTTTCCTGGACTGTGCCCAGCTGGTGGAATGACCTCCCAATCTCAATCCGAACTGAGCGTTTACTCATTTTTCAAGAAACATCTTAAGACTCATCTTTTTTCACCAGAACTTAACCAACTAATGCTAGCACTTTTCCTTCTTTTCTTGTCTTTCATATATATATATAAAAAAAAAAACCTGGCTATGTGTCTGTACTAGACTAACTGAGAACTTGTCATGGCACTTGTATACTGTTGTTGTTCGCTTGTACACCTGACTGCTTTCTGTTGTTCTTATTTGTAAGTCGCTTTGGATAAAATCGTCTGTTAAATGATGAAATGTAAATGTTTATACAGGACGGTACAGAAAGTGCACAAGTGGGAGAGAGTGGAGGGGACGGCGTCAGAATGGACCTAGCGCTGGGACACTTTCAAGGATCACCCGAAGCCACAACCACACTGTATACACTAAGGCTGCTGGTTCTAACATTTTAGAGTGCCCTGCGGTAAGAAATCTCATTCTGCATTCGAAGAAGACACAGTCCGGGGGGTTCCCATTAGAAATCAACTGGTGGAAGGTTCCCTTCTCTAACTGTTCAACACATTTTCACTGCACAAATGTACACAACTCTTGTAATGAGACACATTACTCAAACATGTTTTTGACAGAAACTGTAGGTTTACACCAAAATAAAAGATCCACTGGTTTCAGTCATAAAGGTACAAGGGTTTGTCTTGTAAGTGCTGCAAAAAAATTTGTATTTATGTGCCAAATTATTTTACAAAAACCTTTAAATATTATTGTATTTGGATTGTTCTACTATATGTTTTTAGCATTACCTCCATGCATACTCTGCATAATAAAGTGTGGGATTATTTTCATCTGTTTTATACAGTATGTTTCCAAAATTAAACTGCTGTTTGACAATTTTGAGCATGTGGTAGTTTATTGAAGTTGTTTGTAAAGCCATTGCTGCCAGTCATTAGATTTTTAGCCTTGCATGTACCATGTTGATCTAAATGCCAACTAGGATCTAGGTGTATTTATACACGGTGCAAGGTACGACGGGGAAACAACGTCGTGTTATCAACGCGGATTAACTTTTCAAAATCAACACCTCATTCAGCTTTCATCCCAGGTCTGCAGCACGACCCTCATTCACCCGTAATGCAGGTAAGACGGTGAAACAGCGTCGCGATTTCAACGGTGAATCCACGTCGTGATTTCAACGTTGATCCAATTTGCAAAATCGAAAGGTTATTCAACGTTGATTCAACGTCGGGATTTCAACGGTGAATCAGCGTCGTGATTTCAACCGTACATCAACGTCACGATTTCAACGGTGAATCAACGTCGTGATTTCAACGTTGATCCAATTTGCAAAATCGAAAGGTTTTTCAACGTTGATTCAACCATGGTACCTGACGTTGTTTCAACGTTGAATCAACGTTGAAATGCCGGCTGGGAAAGCTCTTAAACAATAATAAAATCGTTCGTTTTGAGCTGGACACTGTACGCGCTGATCGGAGGCGGTGATTTCAGATAGGCAGCCACAAATATTTCATTTTCACACAAACAGTTCAAAAACATCTTAATTTAGCTCTTGGTGTGTTCTAATTGGTTGATTGTGTGATATCGCTGTAATAATTTATTTTTAAAAGCTTTAAAACAGGAATAAATTCGTTTTCTCTGAGCTCTTTACTCCAGACGCTCGTGATCACAGCGGTGATTAATCTCTCCTATTTCTCACGTATCTCTGGCCAGAAATAATTTATCCATGAGCCCTGAACCGGTAATAATCAGATATGTTGGTTTAGCTTGTCAGTGTGAATTAAATCTAAGTATTTGTTTGTATTTTTAACCGATTTAAAAGTGAAAGTAAAAGTTCGGGAATTGAACCTGTAGGGGCGCTATTTCTCTCAGACAATGGAAGTCTGAAGCACATACACTCAAACAGAGGGACAGAGTGAGATGAGATGTCTGACAGTTTTTTAATTTTCTGTTATCCATACAGTGTTGTAAAGTCGTGAAACTATGCATATTTCCTCAGAATGACTTTTTCATCTGTATGAAAAAATTATTTGACGTGTTTGGAAGCTGCAATTTAAAAATACAATAATGATTCCCTTTGTAAGGTCATTTAAAAAAATCACCACGGCAAAACCATTCAAGCTATCCAAAATCCATTCACAATTTAAGTTCCTATCAGAAATACTGATGTGTGTTCAGAGTTTTGTGAAATTCTAAGTATGTTATTTGCCTCAAAATCACCTGAGAAGTATTCCAGTTTGACATGTTGCCACGCCAACAATTTTTTAGATATCAATATCCCCCTTGCAGATTTATATCGGCTGTGTTTTAACATTATTCTGATGAAGTTTGAAGCAAATCGAGTAATAATAAGATGCTGAATTCAAATCATTTTGAAAATGACACACTTCCTTCTGCCAGTTGGTGGCGCTATAACTTTGACTCCTAATAGTCACATATATGCGATCGACATCATACAACGAATAATCTGATGAAGTTTGATTAAAATCAGGAAATGTATGTGGACGGTATTAGACACTTCCTGTTTCTCATTTCTCGCCATAATTTCAACGCCTCGCCACGAGCAAACCGTTCGAGATATCAAAAATCCCCTGGCAATTTTTCATCCCCAGTGTCTTGAGATCATGTTGACCGAGTTTGGCGGCAATCGAGAAAAAAACCTATGACAAGTATTTCAAATTCCAGAGCATGCGCTTTTTACATAACTCTAAATAGCTGACTTCCTGATGGGCGGAGCCTATGACATGCAATACGAAAGTTGTTTGGCACGATGAGATCTATATGTGTACTGAGTTTCATATGAATATGTGCAAGTATGTGTGAGCTATACATCAACATTTCTGACTGTGTTCCAGGGGGCGCCGTAGAGCCCCTGTGCCACGCCCGGGTCCCAGCCTCTGCAGGCTCCTAAAGGCCACAGATTCCAAAGTGTGCGCAAATTTTCAAGAGTTTTTGAGTATGTTAAGGACCCCAAAAGCCCCCACAACTTTGACGAAAAATTTGAATACTAAACCCTAAATAGCCAACTTCCTGTTGGGCGGAGCCTATGATATGCAATACAAAAGTTGTTTGGATTGATGAGATTTATATGTGTACCGAGTTTCATACGTCTACGAGCAAGAATGTATGATATATGGCCCTCCATATTCCAGGGGGCGCTGTAGAGCCCCTGTGCCACGCCCGTGTATCAGTCTCTGCCCGGCCCTAATGGCCGCAGGTTCCAATCTGTGTGCCAATTTTCAAGACTTTTTAAGCACGTTAAGGGCCCCAAAAGCCCCCGAGACGTTGGAAAAAAAAAAAAATAATAATAATAATAATAAATATAGCTGCAAGCAGCGATGGCGGGCTCAAGCCACCAGTGCCATCGCCACCCCGGTGGCATCAGTTAAACTGTGCCCAGCGGGCACATGCATTCACAATATCCCTCTGGCAGTGAGGTTTTAAAGGATATGGCAGTTAAAGGGTTAATCCGAATCATCTAGACTTTAAAATCACATTCACAGAACAATATATATGTATAACTTTAGTAACACTTTACAATAAGATTCCATTCATAAACATTATGTTAACATGAACAATATTTATATAGCATTCATTCACGTCAGTTAATATTCCAAACTTAAACATTAAAACATTGTTTTATTGTGATTTTTTTCCAAGCACATTTTACCAATTCCTAACCATATAAATCTTAATAACTACCATTATTTTTTATTTAATCATTTATGAGTGCTATACAATAGTCCAGGAAAGCTGGAAGAGAAAAACTCCTTATATTCATGTGTGCAGAATTATTAGGCATGTTTTCTTTTACAGATGAAATGCGCTAAAATAGACTTTTAACTCAAACTGTAAGGTCGAAAATTATGAAATACCCATGAGAAATATCAAACACAAATGCAATACAGAAATGGATAAGTTAAGACTTGACCATTGTACAAAAAATACTGACTGGGTCATGAGGTCAGAAAAGAAGAAGAAAAAAGCAGGTCAAGAAGAACTGACAAAAAGAATTGCAAAATAATTAGTAATTAATGTGAAGATTAATTTTTAGTCAATTCTGCAAGACAGACTTTTCAGGAAAGGAGGTGGAATAAAAATGAGCTCCTAAATCTTAATCCCGGATTCTGGAAGATATATTCCTCAAAGCATCGAACAAGAGGAGGTGGTGCTGGTCCTTCACGAGTCACTCTAATCTGTGGATAAAGCCTATATATAAAGACTTAATATATAGTATTTCACAATACTTCATGGTATTCTAATTAAATCATTTTTTGGAATCTTAAGTCTCTCAGAGCCTGACACCGAGTAATTCTGGAGACTCCAGGAAAGTGGCAGTTCTGTAAAATGTTGGCGCTGGAGACTAAATGCACCCTGATAGTTTCACACCTAATTCACTTAACAGACACACACACACACACACACACATTACCCACAGTGACAGTGGGACTGAGTGACATCAGATGTATGATAGTTTTTTTTTAATTTTCTATCATCCATACAGTGTTGTATAGTCATGAAACTATGGTCATGAGACCAGTCATTCTGAGGAAATATGCCTCAGAATGACTGGTCTTCTATGTGTACATTTTTTTTTTTTAAGTGTTTAGAAGCTGCACTTTAAAAAAATAAAAAGACATTTACTGGTTCCTTTTTTACTATTATTTCAAAAAATCATCACGGCAAAAGCATTCAAGGTATCCAAAATTCATTCACACCTATTCTGTAAGATTAATTCTTTAAACAGTGGTAAAAGAGGATGTGGTGCTGAACCTTCAAGAGTCACTCAAAACGTTATCTGTCCATAAAGCCTATAAAGAATTATTCTTAATATACAGTTCAAAATACTTCAGCTTGTTATTCTAATTAAGTGAGGGTCATTTTATCAGTAAAATATATACAATTCATTTTTTTTTGAAAGATTTCTATAAATGATTTAAATCATACTCGTTTCTACAATAATTATTTAAAAGTAATCCTATAGCTCCCTCTGGTGGCCATTATAGGTACTAAGAATTGCAAGCTTGATTTATAAGTTATGATAGTTTAAATTTTATGCTGGCTCTTGAAAGTGATAAAGCTATGAAACTTACTGTGCTTCCTTCAAATGAGGACTTCTACTTATATAAAAAATTATGAAGATTTAGAATGAAAAATTGTAAAGATATAGTAAAATAACTATTGTATTTTTTTATGTTACTTTAATAAATCTCTATGGCAACACCATTTAAGCTATCCTAAACCCATTCACAATTTAACATCTCAGTATATAGGCATAATGTTGAAAAAGGAGTATGGAGTAGTATGAGTAGGAGTATGAATTCATTTGCAGGCTTTATCATAAATCCACAATAAAATTTCTGAGTTCTGTATCAATCTGTGTTGTTGTTTGTTTATTTTTATCTTTTATTTTTCATAGGAAGATAACTTACTCTCATTTTTAATAAATGTGCTTATAAACCAAGGACAAGCTATTTATAGCTGTATTTATAAACTGCTTACTACTGACTATTGATATTGGGACAAGGCTTTATAAAGCATGAACTGACTATTTAATAATGAGTGCAGTTATTATAAAGTGTTATCAATGAATTTGCTAATGTTAACAAATTAGACATTATTTTACAGTGTTATCAAATCCTTAAATGACTCATAAGCATTTGTGAAAGTTCTGCTTGCATTACAGCTTAGTATTGATCTGTGAGCTGAACAGATTTACTGTTACATCCATGAGATTATGTAAATTAAAATAAATATAATGTCACAGGATGTCATAGGTCAGTATCAAATGAGTTTGAAATTATTATTTGCAGCACAAATAAGGTTTTTTTAGGATTTTTAAAAATCCCTAAAACTGTCAGAAAAAGGTTAAGGCCTAAGCTATTTCTATGTGAGTGGCTAATTTTATTTTTGTTTTTATAATTGTAATACACAAACTATGAAATTATACAAAATGTATAAAAAGATAAATAAATAAATACGCACACATTAAAAAAGCAGCCAAGTCGAATGAGTTTCCTTTTTTATATAGATTAAAATTGAAGACAGAAACAAGTGGTAAATGTGGTCACTTTAATATTCAAATCCAGTAGATCCAGTTTATGTTCACGTGGCTGTTTTCGTTTATATTCGCCAAGCTATTATGTATTTTGAAATAATCTTGTCCGTGATGTGTTCGTTCGTACGACGAAAGGCAGAATCCTGCAGCTCGATAGATATATGTTATTCTGCCAGTCGCGCTTTCAAATAGTCTTGCACACTTAAACAGGTCACAAACACCTGCATTTAGCTCTTGTTGTGTTACAATGGGTTTATTGTGTGCATTTGTGGTAATATTTTATTTAAAAAAGCTCTTAAACAAGAATAAATTCGTTTGTTTTGAGCTGGACACTGTACGCGCTGATCGGAGGCGGTGATTTCAGATAGGCAGCTGCAAATATTTCATTTTCACACAAACAGTTCAAAAACATCTTAATTTAGCTCTTGGTGTGTTCTAATTGGTTGATTGTGTGATATCGCTGTAATAATTTATTTTTAAAAGCTTTAAAACAGGAATAAATTCGTTTTCTCTGAGCTCTTTACTCCAGACGCTCGTGATCACAGCGGTGATTCATCTCTCCTATTTCTCACATATCTCTGGCCAGAAATAATTTATCCATGAGCCCTGAACCGGTAATAATCAGATATGTTGGTTTAGCTTGTCAGTGTGAATTAAATCTAAGTATTTGTTTGTATTTTTAACCGATTTAAAAGTGAAAGTAAAAGTTCGGGAATTGAACCTGTAGGGGCGCAATTTCTCTCAGACAATGGAAGTCTAAGCACACACACTCAAACAGAGGGACAGAGTGAGATGAGATGTCTGACAGTTTTTTAATTTTCTGTTATCCATACAGTGTTGTAAAGTCGTGAAACTATGCATATTTCCTCAGAATGACTTTTTCATCTGTATGAAAAAATTCTTTGACGTGTTTGGAAGCTGCAATTTAAAAATACAATAATGATTCCCTTTGTAAGGTCATTTAAAAAAATCACCACGGCAAAACCATTCAAGCTATCCAAAATCCATTCACAATTTAAGTTCCTATCAGAAATACTGATGTGTGTCCAGAGTTTTGTGAAATTCTAAGTATGTTATTTGCCTCAAAATCACCTGAGAAGTATTCCAGTTTGACATGTTGCCACGGCAACAATTTTTTAGATATCAATATCCCCCTTGCGGATTTATATCGGCTGTGTTTTAACATTATTCTGATGAAGTTTGAAGCAAATCGAGTAATAATAAGATGCTGAATTCAAATCATTTTGAAAATGACACACTTCCTTCTGCCAGTTGGTGGCGCTATAACTTTGACTCCTAATAGTCACATATATGCGATCGACATCATACAACGAATAATCTGATGAAGTTTGATTAAAATCAGGAAATGTATGTGGACGGTATTAGACACTTCCTGTTTCTCATTTCTCGCCATAATTTCAACGCCTCGCCACGAGCAAACCGTTCGAGATATCAAAAATCCCCTGGCAATTTTTCATCCCCAGTGTCTTGAGATCATGTTGACCAAGTTTGGCGGCAATCGAGAAAAAAACCTATGACAAGTATTTCAAATTCCAGAGCATGCGCTTTTTACATAACTCTAAATAGCTGACTTCCTGTTGGGTGGAGCCTATGACATGCAATACGAAAGTTGTTCGGCACGATGAGATCTATATGTGTACTGAGTTTCATATGAATATGTGCAAGTATGTGTGAGCTATACATCAACATTTCTGACTGTGTTCCAGGGGGCGCCGTAGAGCCCCTGTGCCACGCCCGGGTCCCAGCCTCTGCAGGCTCCTAAAGGCCACAGATTCCAAAGTGTGCGCAAATTTTCAAGAGTTTTTGAGTATGTTAAGGACCCCAAAAGCCCCCACAACTTTGACGAAAAATTTGAATACTAAACCCTAAATAGCCAACTTCCTGTTGGGCGGAGCCTATGATATGCAATACAAAAGTTGTTTGGATTGATGAGATTTATATGTGTACCGAGTTTCATACGTCTACGAGCAAGAATGTATGATATATGGCCCTCCATATTCCAGGGGGCGCTGTAGAGCCCCTGTACCACGCCCGTGTATCAGTCTCTGCCCGGCCCTAATGGCCGCAGGTTCCAATCTGTGTGCCAATTTTCAAGACTTTTTAAGCACGTTAAGGGCCCCAAAAGCCCCCGAGACGTTGGAAAAAAATAATAATAATAATAATAATAATAATAATAATAATAAAAAATAATCCTAAGGAAAACAATAGGCCTCTCGCCCTTTGGGCTTGAGCCCTAATAATAATAATAATAATAATAAATAATCCTAAGGAAAACAATAGGCCTCTCGCCCTTTGGGCTTGAGCCCTAAATATAGCTGCAAGCAGCGATGGCGGGCTCAAGCCACCAATGCCATCACCACCCCGGTGGCATCAGGTAAACTGTGCCCAGCGGGCACATGCATTCACAATATCCCTCTGGCAGTGAGGTTTTAAAGGATAGAGGGGAGCGTAGAGGGGAGCGTGCATTTGCAGTGGCTGGGCCACGACTCTGGAATACCCTGCCTTTAGAGATCAGACTGGCCCCTTCCTTGTCTATTTTTAAATCTTTGCTAAAACCTTTTTTATTTTCCTTAGTGTACTGACTACTGTGTTATGCTACATTTTGAAATGGGTGGTTTTAAATTTTTTGTCTGGTCTATTTTTATGTATGTGTAATATTCTTGCTCTTATGTTAAAGCACTTCGGTCAGCCAGGAGGCTGTTGTAAATGCGCTATACAAATAAATTGAACTTGAACTAGAACTTGAACTTGATATGGCAGTTAAAGGGTTAATCCGAATCATCTAGACTTTAAAATCACATTCACAGAACAATATATATATATATATATATATAAATATAACTTTAGTAACACTTTACAATAAGATTTCATTTATAAACATTATGTTAACATGAACAATATTTATATAGCATTCATTCATGTCAGTTAATATTCCAAACTTAAACATTAAAACATTGTTTTATTGTGATTTTTTTCCAAGCACATTTTACCAATTCCAAACCATATCAATCTTAATAACTACCATTATTTTTTATTTAATCATTTATGAGTGCTATACAATAGTCCAGGAAAGCTGGAAGAGAAAAACAGGTCAAGAAGAACTGACAAAAGAATTGCAAAAGAATTAGGAATTAATGTGAAGATTAATTTTTAGTCAATTCTGCAAGACAGACTTTCAGGAAAGGAGGTGGAATAAAAATGAGCTCCTAAATCTTAATCCCGGATTCAGGAAAATATATTCCTCAAACCATCGGACAAGAGGAGGTGGTGCTGGTCCTTCACGAGTCACTCTAATCTGTTCATAAAGCCTATATATAAAGTCTTAATATATAGTATTTCACAATACTTCATGGTATTCTAATTAAATAATTTTTTGGAATCTTAGATCTCTCAGAACCTGGCACATTGTAATTCTGAGACTCCAGGAAAGTGGCAGTTCTGTAAAATGTTGGCGCTGGAGACTAAATGCTCCCTGATAGTTTCACACCTAATTCACTTAAAACACACACAAACACACACACACAGTGACAGAGGGACAGAGTGACATCAGATGTATGTTTTTTAATTTTCTGTCATCCATATAATGTTGTATAGTCATGAAACTATGCATATTTCCTCAGAATGACTTGTCTTCTATGTGTACATTTTTTTGAAGTGTTTAGAAGCTGCACTTTTTTTTACTGGTTCCTTTTTTACTATTATTTCAAAAAACATCACGGCAAAACCATTCAAGCTATCCAAAATTCATTCACACCTGTTCTGTAAGATTAATTCTTTAAACAGTGGTAAAAGAGGATGTGGTGCTGATCCTTCAAGAGTCACTCAAAACGTATCTGTCCATAAAGCCTATAAAGAATTATTCTTAATATACAGTTCAAAATACTTCAGCTTGTTATTCTAATTAAGTGAGGGTCATTTTATCAGTAAAATATATACAATTCATTTTTTTTTTTAAAGATTTCTATAAATGATTTAAATCATACTCGTTTCTACAATAATTATTTAAAAGTAATCCTATAGCTCCCTCTGGTGGCCATTATAGGTACTAAGAATTGCAAGCTTGATTTATAAGTTATGATAGTTTTAATTTTATGCTGGCTCTTGAAAGTGATAAAGCTATGAAACTTACTGTGCTTCCTTCAAATGATGACTTCTACTTATATAAAAAATTATGAAGATTTAGAATGAAAAATTGTAAAGATATAGTAAAATAACTATTGTATTTTTTTATGTTACTTTAATAAATCTCTATGGCAACACCATTTAAGCTATCCTAAACCCATTCACAATTTAACATCTCAGTATATTGGCATCATGTTGAAAAAGGAGTATGGAGTAGTATGAGTAGGAGTATGAATTCATTTGCAGGCTTTATCATAAATCCACAATAACATTTCTGAGTTCTGTATCAATCTGTGTTGTTGTTTGTTTATTTTTATCTTTTATTTTTCATAGGAAGATAACTGTCACACACCTGGACTCATTTAGCTTGTTTTCGCCCGTGACCCAGTTTCTGTCTTCCGTGTTTAGTTTTATTAGTTCCCAGGTGTGTCTATTATCTTCCTCATGTGTTCCATGTCCCTGTTAATTTAATGATTCCATCCACCTGTGTTTCCCCAATTATCCTTTGTACTTAAGCCTTGTCCTTTCAGTTCTGTTTTGTCGGGTCTTCATTCATCACTTGCTACTTACGTGTGTCTACCTCTGTGCTCCATGTTGGATATCCCCTGTGTTGTTTATATTAAAAACCTTATTCCGTTTATCCTCGACTCCGTATTCCTTCAGGCAGCGTAAAACCGTGACAGAAGACCCGACCTAATAAGAGAAAATAGAAAACTGCGTGTTCTTCCCTCCGTTTTGTTTTTGTGTTTTCAAAGTCTTTTCTTTTCTTAGTGTTTCTATGGATCCCCTCTATCGTCCCGAATTCCTCATCCTTCTGCTGAAGCAGGAAGAACGCTCTCTCGAGGACCACACCAGATGGTTTTCCTTATTAGCTAATGCCACCAGCTACCCGGACGGCGCGCTCTGCACCTTCTACAACACCAGCCTGAACTCCAAATGCAGAGCGTTGTCGTCCGAAGATGGTCCTCGAGAGGATTTCGCCGCATACGTGGAGTGGACTCTGGCGAGAAATGGGTCACCTCTCACCGTCTGCCCCATAGAGGACCTCGCCAGCCCCACTCCCGACCCAGAGACCAGCCAGCCACCATCACGCCGCACGGAGCCAGAGCCCACCGCAGCCGCAGAGCCCGAGCCATCCACTGTCAGGGAACAGGATCTCGAGAGCACGACTGACCAGGTGTGTGAGCCGGCAACACCGTGCATCGTGGGAGTCCTCGTGGAGATCGAGGGCGTGGAGGAAAGCCCTGCCCACACTCCTGCGACTGAGGGTGAGCTGTATACAGTCTCTGAAAGTCATATGGAGCAAGTTCTGGATCTGATGGACTGGTCTATGGAGGTAATCCCTAATTTTCCTGTTTCCCCGCTGGTTCCGTCCAGCCCTGATTCCCCTGTATACCCTCTCAGTCTCCCACTCCTACCTCCTCCAGTCATTTCCCCTGCTCCATTTCCGCTGGTTCCGCCCAGCCCTGAGTTTTCTGTTTCTCCGCTGGTTACGCCCAGCCCTGAGTTTTCTGTTTCTCCGCTGGTTACGCCCAGCCCTGAGTTTTCTGTTTCTCCGCTGGTTACGCCCAGCCCTGAGTTTTCTGTTTCTCCGCTGGTTACGCCCAGCCCTGAGTTTTCTGTTTCTCCGCTGGTTCCGCCCAGCCCTGAGTTTCCTGTATCTCCGCTGGTTCCGCCCAGCTCTGAATCTTCTGTGTCTCCGCTGGTTCCGCCCAGCTCTGAATCTTCTGTGTCTCCGCTGGTTCCGCCCAGCTCTGAAACTTCTGTGTCTCCGCTGGTTCCGCCCAGCCATGATTTTTCTGTTTCACCGCTGGTTCCGCCCAGCCCTGAATCTTCTGTGTCTCCTGTATTCCCTCCCAGCCTCCCTCTCCCGCCTCCTCCCAAACCTGCTGGTCCCTCTACTCCTCTTTCGCTGGTTCCGTCCAGTCCTGATCCTCCTGTCCTTCCTCCCATCCTTCTCCTCTCTCCTCCTCCTAGACCAGCCAGTTCCTCGTCATCCCTGCTGGTGCCAGTCAGTCCCGCAGCTCACCCTCAGTCCGCGCCATTGGGGCGCGGTGGTTCGCCGCTGGACTGCCAGTCTCCAGCTCCGCCTTGGCGTGTTAAGGCCCTGTCTCCGCCTCCAGCCTCCGAGCCCTGGACTCCTCCTCGGTCCTTCGACCCAGCGGCTCCGCCTTGGCTCTTAGCTCCCTCGTCTCCACCGTGGCCTGTCATCCCACCTGCTCCACCGGGCTCCCTCGTCCCTCCGGCTCCACCTTGGTCAGTCGTCGACCATCCGCCGCCTCGGGACTCCACTCCTCTGGTTCCACCTCGTCACTTCATCCCTCCGGCTCTGTCAGGCTCCTCCTTCCCTCCGGTTCCACCTCCATCCTCGGTCGCTCCGGCTCCACAGCGGTCTGCCAGGACCCTGCCTCCGCCTTGGTCGCCTGAGCCTTCTGCTCCACCTAGGCCCTCCGGAACCTCGACGTCCCCCTGGCTCTGCGGCTGTGCTGCTCCATCTTGGGCTCCTCACCCATCGGTGCAGTCTCCGCCTGTCGGCCCCCTGGTGTCGTCGACCCTTCCTTCACCATGGCTCCTCCCGCCGTCGACTCCACCTTGGATCTCCGTCCTGGCTGGTCTCTGGTGGACCATCTGGCTCCTCCTGCTCCTGTCTCCTCCCTGGCTCCTTCCTCCGTCGTCTCCTCCCTGGCTCCTCCTTCTGTGGTCCCTGTCTGCTGGCCCCCTCCTGGGAGTCCGTCCTCCACCGGAACCTCCTCCCAGGTTCCCACCCATGCCTCCCTCTGTTGTTTCTACGGTGCGAGGACGCACCTACCGGGAGGGGGGAGTACTGTCACACACCTGGACTCATTTAGCTTGTTTTCGCCCGTGACCCAGTTTCTGTCTTCCGTGTTTAGTTTTATTAGTTCCCAGGTGTGTCTATTATCTTCCTCATGTGTTCCATGTCCCTGTTAATTTAATGATTCCATCCACCTGTGTTTCCCCAATTATCCTTTGTACTTAAGCCTTGTCCTTTCAGTTCTGTTTTGTCGGGTCTTCATTCATCACTTGCTACTTACGTGTGTCTACCTCTGTGCTCCATGTTGGATATCCCCTGTGTTGTTTATATTAAAAACCTTATTCCGTTTATCCTCGACTCCGTATTCCTTCAGGCAGCGTAAAACCGTGACAATAACTTACTCTCATTTTTAATAAATGTGCTTATAAACCAAGGACAAGCTATTTATAGCTGTATTTATAAACTGCTTACTACTGACTATTAATATTGGGACAAGGCTTTATAAAGCATGAACTGACTATTTAATAATGAGTGCAGTTATTATAAAGTGTTATCAATGAATTTGCTAATGTTAACAAATTAGACATTATTTTACAGTGTTATCAAATCCTTAAATGACTCATAAGCATTTGTGAAAGTTCTGCTTGTATTACAGCTTAGTATTGATCTGTGAGCTGAACAGATTTACTGTTACATCCATGAGATTATGTAAATTAAAATAAATATAATGTCACAGGATGTCATAGGTCAGTATCAAATGAGTTTGAAATTATTATTTGCAGCACAAATAAGGTTTTTTTAGGATTTTTAAAAATCCCTAAAACTGTCAGAAAAAGGTTAAGGCCTAAGCTATTTCTATGTGAGTGGCTAATTTTATTTTTGTTTTTATAATTGTAATACACAAACTATGAAATTATACAAAATGTATAAAAAGATAAATAAATAAATACGCACACATTAAAAAAGCAGCCAAGTCGAATGAGTTTCCTTTTTTATATAGATTAAAATTGAAGACAGAAGCAAGTGGTAAATGTGGTCACTTTAATATTCAAATCCAGTAGATCCAGTTTATGTTCACGTGGCTGTTTTCGTTTATATTCGCCAAGCTATTATGTATTTTGAAATAATCTTGTCCGTTATGTGTTCGTTCGTACGACGAAAGGCAGAATCCTGCAGCTCCAGAGATACATGTTATTCTGCCAGTCGCGCTTTCAAATAGTCTTGCACACTTAAACAGGTCACAAACACCTGCATTTAGCTCTTGTTGTGTTACAATGGGTTTATCGATTTCAGATAGGCAGCTGCAAATATTTCATTTTCACACAAACAGTTCAAAAACATCTTAATTTAGCTCTTGGTGTGTTCTAATTGGTTGATTGTGTGATATCGCTGTAATAATTTATTTTTAAAAGCTTTAAAACAGGAATAAATTCGTTTTCTCTGAGCTCTTTACTCCAGACGCTCGTGATCACAGCGGTGATTCATCTCTCCTATTTCTCACGTATCTCTGGCCAGAAATAATTTATCCATGAGCCCTGAACCGGTAATAATCAGATATGTTGGTTTAGCTTGTCAGTGTGAATTAAATCTAAGTATTTGTTTGTATTTTTAACCGATTTAAAAGTGAAAGTAAAAGTCCGGGAATTGAACCTGTAGGGGCGCTATTTCTCTCAGACAATGGAAGTCTGAAGCACATACACTCAAACTGAGGGACAGCGTGAGATGAGATGTCTGACAGTTTTTTAATTTTCTGTTATCCATACAGTGTTGTAAAAAACTAATGCTATGCTATGAAACTATGCATATTTCCTCAGAATGACTTTTTCATCTGTAAGAAAAAATTATTTGACGTGTTTGGAAGCTGCAATTTAAAAATACAATAATGATTCCCTTTGTAAGGTCATTTAAAAAAATCACCACGGCAAAATCATTCAAGCTATCCAAAATCCATTCACAATTTAATTTCCTATCAGAAATACTGATGTGTGTTCAGAGTTTTGTGAAATTCTAAGTATGTTATTTGCCTCAAAATCACCTGAGAAGTATTCCAGTTTGACATGTTGCCACGGCAACAATTTTTTAGATATCAATATCCCCCTTGCAGATTTATATCGGCTGTGTTTTAACATTATTCTGATGAAGTTTGAAGCAAATCGAGTAATAATAAGATGCTGAATTCAAATCATTTTGAAAATGACACACTTCCTTCTGCCAGTTGGTGGCGCTATAACTTTGACTCCTAATAGTCACATATATGCGATCGACATCATACAACGAATAATCTGATGAAGTTTGATTAAAATCAGGAAATGTATGTGGATGGTATTAGACACTTCCTGTTTCTAAGTTCTCGCCATAATTTCAACGCCTCGCCACGAGCAAACCGTTCGAGATATCAAAAATCCCCTGGCAATTTTTCATCCCCAGTGTCTTGAGATCATGTTGACCGAGTTTGGCGGCAATTGAGAAAAAAACCTATGACAAGTATTTCAAATTCCAGAGCATGCGCATTTTACATAACTCTAAATAGCTGACTTCCTGTTGGGTGGAGCCTATGACATGCAATACGAAAGTTGTTCGGCACGATGAGATCTATATGTGTACTGAGTTTCATATGAATATGTGCAAGTATGTGTGAGCTATACATCAACATTTCTGACTGTGTTCCAGGGGGCGCCGTAGAGCCCCTGTGCCCCGCCCGGGTCCCAGCCTCTGCAGGCTCCTAAAGGCCACAGATTCCAAAGTGTGCGCAAATTTTCAAGAGTTTTTGAGTATGTTAAGGACCCCAAAAGCCCCCACAACTTTGACGAAAAATTTGAATACTAAACCCTAAATAGCCAACTTCCTGTTGGGCGGAGCCTATGATATGCAATACAAAAGTTGTTTGGATTGATGAGATTTATATGTGTACCGAGTTTCATACGTCTACGAGCAAGAATGTATGATATATGGCCCTCCATATTCCAGGGGGCGCTGTAGAGCCCCTGTGCCACGCCCGTGTATCAGTCTCTGCCCGGCCCTAATGGCCGCAGGTTCCAATCTGTGTGCCAATTTTCAAGACTTTTTAAGCACGTTAAGGGCCCCAAAAGCCCCCGAGACGTTGGAAAAAAAAAATAAAAATAATAATAATAATAATAATAATAATAATAAATAATCCTAAGGAAAACAATAGGCCTCTCGCCCTTTGGGCTTGAGCCCTAAATATAGCTGCAAGCAGCGATGGCGGGCTCAAGCCACCAATGCCATCGCCACCCCGGTGGCATCAGGTAAACTGTGCCCAGCGGGCACATGCATTCACAATATCCCTCTGGCAGTGAGGTTTTAAAGGATATGGCAGTTAAAGGGTTAATCCGAATCATCAAGACTTTAAAATCACATTCACAGAACAATATATATAACTTTAGTGACACTTTACAATAATATTTCATTTCTAAACATTATGTTAACACGAACAATATTTATATAGCATTCATTCATGTCAGTTAATATTCCAAACTTAAACATTAAAACATTGTTTTATTGTGATTTTTTTCCAAGCACATTTTACCAATTCCAAACCATATCAATCTTAATAACTACCATTATTTTTTATTTAATCATTTATGAGTGCTATACAATAGTCCAGGAAAGCTGGAAGAGAAAAACTCCTTATATTCATGTGTGCAGAATTATTGGGCATGTTTTCTTTTACAGATGAAATGCGCTAAAAAAAGAGTTTTAACTCTGTAAAGCCTGTGAGAAATATCAAACACAAATGCAATACAGAAATTGATAAGTTAAGACTTGGCCATTGTACAAAAAATGCTGACTGGGTCATGAGGTCAGAAAAGAAGAAGAAAAAAACAGGTCAAGAAGAACTGACAAAAAGAATTGCAAAATAATTAGGAATTAATGTGAAGATTAATTTTTAGTCAATTCTGCAAGACAGACTTTCAGGAAAGGGGGTGGAATAAAAAAGAGCTCCTAAATCTTAATCCCGGATTCTGGAAGATATATTCCTCAAACCATTGGACAAGAGAAGGTGGTGCTGGTCCTTCACGAGTCACTCTAATCTGTTCATAAAGCCTATATATAAAGTCTTAATATATAGTATTTCACAATACTTCATGGTATTCTAATTAAATCATTTTTTGGAATCTTAGATCTCTCAGAACCTGACACAGAGTAATTCTGGAGACTCCAGGAAAGTGGCAGTTCTGTAAAATGTTGGCGCTGGAGACTAAATGCTCCCTGATAGTTTCACACCTAATTCACTTACACACACACACACACACACATTACCCACAGTGACAGAGGGACAGAGTTACATCAGATGTTTGATAGTTTTTTAATTTTCTATCATCCATATAGTGTTGTATAGTCATGAAACTATGCATATTTCCTCAGAATGACTTGTCTTCTATGTGTACATTTTTTTGAAGTGTTTAGAAGCTGCACTTTAAAAAAATAAAAAGACATTTACTGGTTACTTTTTTACTGTTATTTCAAAAAATCACCACGACAAAACCATTCAAGCTATCCAAAATTCATTCGCACCTGTTCTGTAAGATAAATTCTTTAAACAGTGGTAAAAGAGGATGTGGGGCTGAACCTTCAAGAGTCACTCAAAACTTATCTGTCCATAAAGCCTATAAAGAATTATTTCTTAATATACAGTTCACAATACTTCAGCTTGTTATTCTAATTAAGTGAGGGTCATTTTATCAGTAAATACATAAAATTCATATTATTTTTCTTTGAAAGATTTCTATAAATGATTTAAATCATACTCGTTTCTACAATAATTATTTAAAAGTAATCCTATAGCTCCATCTGGTGGCCATTATTGGTACTAAGAATTGCAAGCTTGATTTATAAGTTATGATAGTTTTAATTTTATGCTGGCTCTTGAAAATGTTAAAGCTATGAAACTTACTTTGCTTCCTTCAAATGATGACTTCTACATATATAAAAAATTATGAAGAGTTGAAATGAAAAATTTTAAAGATATCGTAAAATAACTATTGTATTTTTTTATGTTACTTTAATAAATCGCTATGGCCACACCATTTAAGGTATCCTAAACCCATTCGCAATTTAACATCTTCAGTATATTAGCATCATGTTGAAAAAGTTTGGTGTGAACTACTTATGTCTTCTCGGAGGAGTATGAATTCATTTTTACATGCTGATTTTATCATAAATCCACAATAAAATTTCTGAGTTCTGTATCAATCTGTGTTGTTGTTTGTTTATTTTTATTTTTTTTATTTTTCATAGGAAGATAACTGAAAAGATTACTCTCCTTTTTAATAAATGTGCTTATAAACCAAGAACAAGCTATTTATAGCTGTATTTATAAACTGCTTACTACTGACTATTAATATTGGGACAAGGCTTTATAAAGCATAAACTGACTATTTACTAATGAGTGCAGTTATTATAAAGTGTTACCAATGCATTTACTAATGTTAACAAATTAGACATTATTTTACAGTGTTATTAAATCCTTTAATGACTTATAAGCATTTGTGAAAGAAGCTTAGTCTTCATCTGTGAACTGAACAGTTTTACTGTTACATCCATGAGATTATGTAAATTAAGATAAATGTCATGTCACAGGATGGAATAGGTCAGTATCAAATGAGTTGAAATCATTATTTGCAGCACAAATAAGTATTTTTAGAATTTTGTTTTTAATTCCTGAAACTGTCAGAAAAGGATAAGGCCTAAGAGATTTCTTAAGCTGTAATGAAAACAGCAATGTTAGCAACAGCAACAAAAAATAACAATTTAAAATACATTTTTTTTCTGGTGATTAAAGAGATGATTAAGTCTCTCTCTCTCTCTCTCATTGTGTCTGCCACTCAGCTCATGCCCATCCCCCACTCACACACACACTCACACACACACATGCACTCAGTCAGCACACATACATTGCTCAAACAGAGGGACAGAGTGAGTTGAGATGTCTGACAGTTTTTTTTAATTTTCTTTTAATCATACAGTGTTGTAAGGTCATGAAACTATGCATATGTCCTCAGAATGATTTGATCTCTGTATGATTTTTTTTTAAAGTGTTTGGAAGCTGCGATTTAAAAATACAAGACAATTAATGATTCCCTTTTTACTGTCATTTCAAAAAATCACCACGACAAAACGGTTCAAGCTAACCAAAATCCGTTCGCAATTTAAGTTCCTCAATGTTTTTTCAACATGTAGACAAAGTTTGGTGAGTATAGTGAACATTTCCTCTGAGGAGAATGCATTAAATCAGAGCTCAATTTAAATATTCAAATAAAAATAGCCGACTTCCTGTTGGTCGTAGCTGATGACTGTGAATTAGAAAGTTGTCCGTCTTGATAAGAACAATTTATGTACCAAGTTTGGTGTCTGTAGCTAAAACTAAACCCCCCACTTTTGACAAAAGGTGGCGCTATAGCATGCCTCCTTCACGCCCTTTTAAAAGCTTTTCCCATTGTCTAGCTATCACTAATACTGATATGTGTTTTTAGTTTCATGTAAATCTGAGGTTGGTGTCTGCCTCAAACTCATCATAACAGAACATTCAAGTTTGACACGTTGCCATGGCAACGCCATATCAGATATCAATATCCCCACAACAGATTTACATCGGCCGTGTTTTGTCATTATTCTGATGAAGTTTTAAGTAAATCGAGTAAAAATAAGATGCTGAATTCAAATCATTTTGAAAATGACTCACTTCCTGCTGCCAGTTGGTGGCGCTATAACGTTGACTCTTAATAGTCACATATATACGATCGGTATCATACAACGAACAAACCAATGAAGTTTGATCAAATTCAGGAAATGTATGTGGATGTTATTAGACATTTCCTGTTTCTCATTTCTCGCCATAATTTCCACGCTTCGCTACGGGCAAACCGTTCAAGATATCAAAAATCCCCTCGCAATTTTTCGTCCCCAATGTCTTGAGATCATGTTCACCGAGTTTCGTGGCGAACGGGTTGAAAACCTCAGAGGAGTATTTCAAATTCCAGAGCATGCTTTTTTTAAACAGCTCTGAATAGCTGACTTCCTGTTGGGCGGAGCCTATGACATAAAGTGTGAAAGTTGTTCGGCTCAATGAGATCTATAAGTGTACCGAGTTTCATATAAATACATGCAAGTCTGTGTGAGCTATGGTTCAAGATTTCTGAAGGTGTTCCAGGGGGCGCTGTAGAGTCCCTGTGCCACGCCCGGGTCCCAGCCTCTGCGGCGTCCTGATGGCCGCAGATTCCAATGTGTGTGCCAATTTTCAAGAGTTTTTGAGCATGTTAAGGCCCCTAAAAACCCCCGGAAGGTTAAATAAAAAATAAAAAAAAAATATAGCTGCAAGCAGCGATGGCGGGCTCAAGCCACCAGTGCCATCGCCACCCCGGTGGCATCAGGTAAACTGTGCCCAGCGGGCACATGCATTCACAATATCCCTCTGGCAGTGAGGTTTTAAAGGATATGGCAGTTAAAGGGTTAATCCGAATCATCTAGACTTTAAAATCACATTCACAGAACAATATATATGTATAACTTTAGTAACACTTTACAATAAGATTCCATTCTTAAACATTATGTTAACATGAACAATATTTATATAGCATTCATTCACGTCAGTTAATATTCCAAACTTAAACATTAAAACATTGTTTTATTGTGATTTTTTTCCAAGCACATTTTACCAATTCCTAACCATATAAATCTTAATAACTACCATTATTTTTTATTTAATCATTTATGAGTGCTATACAATAGTCCAGGAAAGCTGGAAGAGAAAAACTCCTTATATTCATGTGTGCAGAATTATTAGGCATGTTTTCTTTTACAGATGAAATGCGCTAAAATAGACTTTTAACTCAAACTGTAAGGTCGAAAATTATGAAATACCCATGAGAAATATCAAACACAAATGCAATACAGAAATGGATAAGTTAAGACTTGACAATTGTACAAAAAATACTGACTGGGTCATGAGGTCAGAAAAGAAGAAGAAAAAAGCAGGTCAAGAAGAACTGACAAAAAGAATTGCAAAATAATTAGTAATTAATGTGAAGATTAATTTTTAGTCAATTCTGCAAGACAGACTTTTCAGGAAAGGAGGTGGAATAAAAATGAGCTCCTAAATCTTAATCCTGGATTCTGGAAGATATATTCCTCAAACCATCGAACAAGAGGAGGTGGTGCTGGTCCTTCACGAGTCACTCTAATCTGTTCATAAAGCATATATATATAAAGTCTTAATATATAGTATTTCACAATACTTCATGGTATTCTAATTAAATCATTTTTTGGAATCTTAAGTCTCTCAGAGCCTGACACCGAGTAATTCTGGAGACTCCAGGAAAGTGGCAGTTCTGTAAAATGTTGGCGCTGGAGACTAAATGCACCCTGATAGTTTCACACCTAATTCACTTAACACACACACACACACACACACATTACCCACAGTGACAGTGGGACTGAGTGACATCAGATGTATGATAGTTTTTTTTAATTTTCTATCATCCATACAGTGTTGTATAGTCATGAAACTATGGTCATGAGACCAGTCATTCTGAGGAAATATGCCTCAGAATGACTGGTCTTCTATGTGTACATTTTTTTTTTTTAAAGTGTTTAGAAGCTGCACTTTAAAAAAATAAAAAGACATTTACTGGTTCCTTTTTTACTATTATTTCAAAAAATCATCACGGCAAAACCATTCAAGCTATCCAAAATTCATTCACACCTATTCTGTAAGATTAATTCTTTAAACAGTGGTAAAAGAGGATGTGGTGCTGAACCTTCAAGAGTCACTCAAAACGTTATCTGTCCATAAAGCCTATAAAGAATTATTCTTAATATACAGTTCAAAATACTTCAGCTTGTTATTCTAATTAAGTGAGGGTCATTTTATCAGTAAAATATATACAATTCATTTTTTTTTGAAAGATTTCTATAAATGATTTAAATCATACTCGTTTCTACAATAATTATTTAAAAGTAATCCTATAGCTCCCTCTGGTGGCCATTATAGGTACTAAGAATTGCAAGCTTGATTTATAAGTTATGATAGTTTAAATTTTATGCTGGCTCTTGAAAGTGATAAAGCTATGAAACTTACTGTGCTTCCTTCAAATGAGGACTTCTACTTATATAAAAAATTATGAAGATTTAGAATGAAAAATTGTAAAGATATAGTAAAATAACTATTGTATTTTTTTATGTTACTTTAATAAATCTCTATGGCAACACCATTTAAGCTATCCTAAACCCATTCACAATTTAACATCTCAGTATATTGGCATCATGTTGAAAAAGGAGTATGGAGTAGTATGAGTAGGAGTATGAATTCATTTGCAGGCTTTATCATAAATCCACAATAAAATTTCTGAGTTCTGTATCAATCTGTGTTGTTGTTTGTTTATTTTTATCTTTTATTTTTCATAGGAAGATAACTTACTCTCATTTTTAATAAATGTGCTTATAAACCAAGGACAAGCTATTTATAGCTGTATTTATAAACTGCTTACTACTGACTATTGATATTGGGACAAGGCTTTATAAAGCATGAACTGACTATTTAATAATGAGTGCAGTTATTATAAAGTGTTATCAATGCATTTGCTAATGTTAACAAATTAGACATTATTTTACAGTGTTATCAAATCCTTAAATGACTCATAAGCATTTGTGAAAGTTCTGCTTGCATTACAGCTTAGTATTGATCTGTGAGCTGAACAGATTTACTGTTACATCCATGAGATTATGTAAATTAAAATAAATATAATGTCACAGGATGTCATAGGTCAGTATCAAATGAGTTTGAAATTATTATTTGCAGCACAAATAAGGTTTTTTTAGGATTTTTAAAAATCCCTAAAACTGTCAGAAAAAGGTTAAGGCCTAAGCTATTTCTATGTGAGTGGCTAATTTTATTTTTGTTTTTATAATTGTAATACACAAACTATGAAATTATACAAAATGTATAAAAAGATAAATAAATAAATACGCACACATTAAAAAAGCAGCCAAGTCGAATGAATTTCCTTTTTTATATAGATTAAAATTGAAGACAGAAACAAGTGGTAAATGTGGTCACTTTAATATTCAAATCCAGTAGATCCAGTTTATGTTCACGTGGCTGTTTTCGTTTATAGTCGCCAAGCTATTATGTATTTTGAAATAATCTTGTCCGTGATGTGTTCGTTCGTACGACGAAAGCCAGAATCCTGCAGCTCGAGAGATATGTTATTCTGCCAGTCACGCTTTCAAATAGTCTTGCACACTTAAACGGGTCACAAACACCTGCATTTAGCTCTTGTAGTGTTACAATGGGTTTATTGTGTGCATTTGTGGTAATATTTTATTTAAAAAAGCTCTTAAACAAGAATAAATTCGTTTGTTTTGAGCTCGACACTGTACGCGCTGATCGGAGGCGTGATTTCAGATAGGCAGCCACAAATATTTCATTTTCACACAAACAGTTCAAAAACATCTTAATTTAGCTCTTGGTGTGTTCTAATTGGTTGATTGTGTGATATCGCTGTAATAATTTATTTTTAAAAGCTTTAAAACAGGAATAAATTCGTTTTCTCTGAGCTCTTTACTCCAGACGCTCGTGATCACAGCGGTGATTCATCTCTCCTATTTCTCACATATCTCTGGCCAGAAATAATTTATCCATGAGCCCTGAACCGGTAATAATCAGATATGTTGGTTTAGCTTGTCAGTGTGAATTAAATCTAAGTATTTATTTGTATTTTTAACCGATTTAAAAGTGAAAGTAAAAGTTCGGGAATTGAACCTGTAGGGGCGCTATTTCTCTCAGACAATGGAAGTCTGAAGCACATATACTCAAACAGATGGACAGAGTGAGATGAGATGTCTGACAGTTTTTTAATTTTCTGTTATCCATACAGTGTTGTAAAGTCGTGAAACTATGCATATTTCCTCAGAATGACTTTTTCATCTGTATGAAAAAATTCTTTGACGTGTTTGGAAGCTGCAATTTAAAAATACAATAATGATTCCCTTTGTAAGGTCATTTAAAAAAATCACCACGGCAAAACCATTCAAGCTATCCAAAATCCATTCACAATTTAAGTTCCTATCAGAAATACTGATGTGTGTTCAGAGTTTTGTGAAATTCTAAGTATGTTATTTGCCTCAAAATCACCTGAGAAGTATTCCAGTTTGACATGTTGCCACGCCAACAATTTTTTAGATATCAATATCCCCCTTGCAGATTTATATCGGCTGTGTTTTAACATTATTCTGATGAAGTTTGAAGCAAATCGAGTAATAATAAGATGCTGAATTCAAATCATTTTGAAAATGACACACTTCCTTCTGCCAGTTGGTGGCGCTATAACTTTGACTCCTAATAGTCACATATATGCGATCGACATCATACAAAGAATAATCTGATGAAGTTTGATTAAAATCAGGAAATGTATGTGGACGGTATTAGACACTTCCTGTTTCTCATTTCTCGCCATAATTTCAACGCCTCGCCACGAGCAAACCGTTCGAGATATCAAAAATCCCCTGGCAATTTTTCATCCCCAGTGTCTTGAGATCACGTTGACCGAGTTTGGCGGCAATCGAGAAAAAAACCTATGACAAGTATTTCAAATTCCAGAGCATGCGCTTTTTACATAACTCTAAATAGCTGACTTCCTGATGGGCGGAGCCTATGACATGCAATACGAAAGTTGTTCGGCACGATGAGATCTATATGTGTACTGAGTTTCATATGAATATGTGCAAGTATGTGTGAGCTATACATCAACATTTCTGACTGTGTTCCAGGGGGCGCCGTAGAGCCCCTGTGCCACGCCCGGGTCCCAGCCTCTGCAGGCTCCTAAAGGCCACAGATTCCAAAGTGTGCGCAAATTTTCAAGAGTTTTTGAGTATGTTAAGGACCCCAAAAGCCCCCACAACTTTGACGAAAAATTTGAATACTAAACCCTAAATAGCCAACTTCCTGTTGGGCGGAGCCTATGATATGCAATACAAAAGTTGTTTGGATTGATGAGATTTATATGTGTACCGAGTTTCATACGTCTACGAGCAAGAATGTATGATATATGGCCCTCCATATTCCAGGGGGCGCTGTAGAGCCCCTGTGCCACGCCCGTGTATCATTCTCTGCCCGGCCCTAATGGCCGCAGGTTCCAATCTGTGTGCCAATTTTCAAGACTTTTTAAGCACGTTAAGGGCCCCAAAAGCCCCCGAGACGTTGGAAAAAAATAAAAAAAAAAAAAATAATAATAAATATAGCTGCAAGCAGCGATGTCGGGCTCAAGCCATCAATGCAACGCTACCCCGGTGGCATCAGGAAAACTGTGCCCAGCGGGCATAAGCATTTACAGTAACCCTCTGACAATACAATTTTAAGGGATGTGGCAGTTAAAGGGTTAATCCGACCAATCTAGACTTTGAAATCACATACACAGAACAATATATATAACTTTAGTAACACATTATTTTTATATTTATAAAAAATTTATAAGGTGTGCATTATAGCCATCACCTATATGAACACATTACAATTGTTTTGTGACTGCAAGTCTTTCTTCTCAAATGCTATTGAGCTTCAAATTTGCATTTGAGCCCATGTGAAATAGTAGCATAATTTACATATGACTTACAGTTTGTTGTAATAAATATCAAACATTCAAATTAATTGTGCATTATAGCTGTCACCTAGATGAACAATTACAGTTGTTTTTGAAAGTCATTCTCTTCAAATGCTACTGACGTTAGAAAAGTGTATAACAATATCACATGTAACTTTAGAGACCGTCCCTAAATTTGAGACTCTCGAATGTCCAATGTCAAGACAGCTTTATGCCTGTTTTTTTTTTTCTTTCTTTAGTTTTCTTTTCTCTGTGCCGGATTGCTGATGTCCTATACCCAGGCATAGATGTCCATCCATCAATTACAAACATTCAGCCGCAAACATGTGGTGTGATCTGTCACGAGCGCGGATGGGAGAATGGCGCATGTTTTTTTTCTTTTTTTTTTTTTTTTTTTGAGCAACTGGGATGGTGCCCCTTCTGGGATTTGGTGCCCTGCGAATACTGCATACTCTGCATATAGGGAGCGGCGGTACTATCTGGAAGATATATTCCTCAAACCATCGTACAAGAAGTGGTGATGCTAGTCCTTCAAGAATCGCTCAAAAGCTATTTAAGTGTACAGTTTCCTTTTATTGCATCTTGAAATAAATATTTCTGAATTCTGAATCAAACTGGGTTGTGTTTATTTATTTATTTATTTTATGAGACAACTGAGACTTTAATCTCCTTTGTAATATATGTGCTTTTAAACCAAGAACAATTTATTTATAGATTTATTACTGCTTTATAATGACTATTATTAAGCGAAAAGGCTTTATAATCATGAACTATTTACTAATGCTTAGCTAATGAGTGCCATTATTATAAAGTGTTACCAATGCATTTACTAATGTTAACAAATTAGACATTATTTTACAGTGTTACCAAATCCTTAAATAATTTATTAGTGTTTTGTAATGATTTTAATAACCTATAAGCATTTGTGAAATAGTTTTGCTTGCATTGCAGCTTTATCTGTCAGTTTAAGAGTTTTACTGTTACATCCATGAGATTAATAAATGTCATGTCACGTCACAGTTTGTCATAGGTCAGTATCAAATGAGTTTTAAATTATTATTTGCAGCATAAATAAGGATTCTTAGGATGTTTTTAAATCCCTAAAACTGCCAGAAAAGGATAAGGCCTAAGAGATTTCTTAACCTGTAATGAAAGGAAAAAAACGCCACCATTAGCAACAACAAAAACAATAACAATTTAAAATACAGATATTTTTTTCCTGATTATTAAAGGGATGATTAGGTCTCTCTCTCTCTCTCTCTCTCTCTGCCAGACAGCCCCTCCCTACAGTCCACACACACTGTCAGTCACCAAAAATTCACAGTCACCAACCCCCTCACACTCCCCCTCCCTCTCCCCCTCCCTTTCCTCACACAGACAGAGTGGCCAGAGTGAGATCATGTCAGTTGAGAAGTCTGACAGTTTTCACATTTTCTTTTACCCATACAGTGTTGTAAAGTCGTGAAACTATGCATATTTCCTCAGAATGATTTGATATCTGTATGAAAAAATGCTTTGAAGTGTTTGGAAGCTGCAATTTAAAAATACAAGACAATTAATGTTTCCCTGTTTTACTGTCATTTCAAAAAATCACCACGACAAAACCGTTCAAGCTAACCAAAATCTGTTCGCAATTTAAGTTCCTCTATGTTTTTTCTTCATGTAGACAAAGTTTGGTGTGTATAGTGTACTTCCCCTGTGAGGAGTATTCATTAATTCACAACTGTAAAATCTCAAAAAATACACATTAAAATCAAAATAGCCGACTTCCTGTTGGTCGTAGCTGATAACTGTGAATTAGAAAGTTGTCCGTCTTGATAAGAACAATTTATGTACCAAGTTTGGTGTCTGTAGCTAAAACTAACCCCCCCACTTTTGACAAAAGGTGGCGCTATAGAGTGCCTCATTCACGCCCTTTTAAAAGCTTTTGCCATTGTCTAGCTATCACTAATACTGATATGTGTTTTGAGTTTCATGTAAATCTGAGGTTGTTATCTGCCTCAAAATCACCATAACAGAATATTCAAGTTTGACACGTTGCCATGGCAACACTATATCAGATATCAATATCCCCACAACAGATTTTCATCGGCCGTGTTTTGTCATTATTCTGATGAAGTTTTAAGCAAATCGAGTAAAAATAAGATGCTGAATTCAAAGCATTTGGAAAATGACACACTTCCTGCTGCCAGTTGGTGGCGCTATAACGTTGACTCTTAATAGTCACATATATACAATCGGTATCATACAACGAACAAACCCATGAAGTTTGATCAAATTCAGGAAATGTATGTGGATGTTATTAGACATTTCCTGTTTCTCATTTCTCGCCATAAGTTCCACGCCTCGCCACGGGCAAACCGTTCGAGATATCAAAAATCCCCTCGCAATTTTTCATCCTCAATGTCTTGAGATCATGTTCACCGAGTTTCGTGGCGAACGGGTTGAAAACCTCAGAGGAGTATTTCAAATTCCAGAGCATGCTTTTTTTAAACAGCCCTGAATAGCTGATTTCCTGTTGGGCGGAGCCTATGACATAAAGTGTGAAAGTTGTTCAGCTCAATGAGATCTATAAGTCTACTGAGTTTCATATAAATACATGCAAGTGTGTGTGAGCTATGGTTCAAGATTTCTGACTGTGTTCCAGGGGGCGCTGTAGAGCCCCTGTGCCACGCCCGGGTCCCAGCCTCTGCGGCGTCCTGATGGCCGCAGATTCCAATGTGTGTGCCAATTTTCAAGAGTTTTTGAGCATGTTAAGGCCCCCAAAAACCCCCGGAAGGTTTAATAAAAAATAAAAATAATAATAATAATAACAAGAATAATCCTTAGAAGAACAATAGGGCTCTTCGCCCCTTCGGGCTTGAGCCCTAATTAAAGCTGCAAGCAGCGATGAACGGGCCCTCGCACCCGGGCTCACCGCCATCGTGTGGCTTTAGTAAAAAGGTGAACGTTGAGAAATGTGCATTTAAACTCATAAACATAAGTGCAATATATCAAAGTTTATTCCATATGTGTGCCAATCTTCCTGTTGCCAGCAGGTGGCGCTATCTTTATAATGGAATATTGGCCTTCAGATGTGTTCAAGCCAGGACCCTTATCACACATGTGAAGTTTGGGCAAGATCGGACATTTTATGCCTGAGTTATAACATCTTTTATTCCCATGGCGAGACATCGAACTTCATCACGGCGCCATGGACACACCTTTTAACAAAAACTCAAGATCTTCACAACTAAACATCACACAGGTCTTTAGATTAGACTGACCACAAAAAAGACATTAATGTCATAAAATTTCTAGGAGTAGTTTGTCACAGTGTAAAATATGTCACTTCCTGTTGCCAATAGGTGGCGCTATGACTATAACTGAATATTGGCATGTAGATCTGTTCAGGTCAAGAGTCTTATCAAACATGTGAAGTTTGGGGCAGATTGGACATTGTATGTCTGAGTTATGGCACCATCATTTTTCATGGCGAATCATCGAAATTTGTCAGGCCGCCATGGACACGCCCTTTAACAAAACCTCAATTCCTTCGCAATTTAACATCACAAAGGGCTTTAGATTACACTGACCAAGTTTGGTGTTGATCTGAATAAATCTCTAGGAGGAGTTCGTTAAAATACAACCCCTGAAAATGACAAAAACAACACCAATTTTGCAGGGTAAATTAAAAATAACTGACTTCCTGTTGGGATTCGGATTTCGTACCAAGAGACTTTTTTGTAGCTATTGGTGTGTTACATATGTTTACCGATTTTCGTACATGTACATGACATGTAGCTCGAGGCGCACTCCATTGAAAATGTATAGGTGGCGCTATCGAGCCATTTTGCCACACCGAATGGAATTTTAGCCTCCAGATGTGTGCAGGTCAGTACTCTTATCAAACATGTGAAGTTTGGGCAAGATCTGATATTTTATGCCTGAGTTACAACAACTTCTACTCCCATGGCGAGACATCGAACTTTGACATGATGCCATGGACACGCCCTTTAACGAAAATTCAAGATCTTCACAATTTAACATCGTACAGGCCTTTAGATTAGACTGACCACAAAAAAGACATTGATATCATAAAATTTCTAGGAGTAGTTCTTCGCAGCGTAAAATATGACACTTCCTGTTGCCAATAGGTGGCGCTATGACTATAACTGAATATGGGCATGTCAATCTGTTCAGGACAGGAGACTCAGCAAACATGTGAAGTTTGGGGCAGATTGGTCATTGTATGTCTGAGTTATAGCAACTTCCTGTTTCATGGCGAATCATCGAAATTCGCCAGGCCGCCACACACAGGCCCTTCAACGAAAACTCAAAAGCTTCGCAATTTAACATCGCAATGGCCTTTAGATTAGGCATACCAAATTTGGTGTTGATCTGAATTAATCTCTAGGAGGAGTTCGTTAAAATACAACGCATGGAAATGACAAAAATGACACAAAATTTGCTCATAATATTAGAAATAACCGACTTCCTGTTGGGTTTCGGATTTTGCTCCAAGATACTTTTTTGTAGGTATTGGAGAGTTACATGTGTATACCGATTTTCATACATGTACATGAAACGTAGCTCGAGGCGCACACCGTTGAACGTGTATAGGTGGCGCTGTTGAGCCATTTTGCCACACCCACTTCTGAAACCCATATCAGACGTAAATTTTCGCCAGTTCTGAGGTGTGTGCAAAGTTTCATGACTTTTCGAGCATGTTTAGGCCCTCAAAAATGCGATTCATCTTAGAGAAGAAGAATAATAATAATAATAATAATAATAATAAACGGAGCAATTCCAAGAGGGTCCTCACACCATCGGTGCTCGGGCCCTAATAATAAAAAATAATCCTAAGGAAAACAATAGGCCTCTCGCCCTTTGGGCTTGAGCCCTAATAATAAGAATAATCCTTAGAAGAACAATAGGGCTCTTCGCCCCTTCGGGCTTGAGCCCTAATAATAACAAATAATCCTAAGGAAAACAATAGGGCTCTCGCCCTCCAGGCTTGAGCCCTAATAATCCTAAGGAAAACAATAGGGCTCTCGCCCTCCAGGCTTGAGCCCTAATAACAAATAATCCTAAGGAAAACAATAGGGCTCTCGCCCTCCAGGCTTGAGCCCTAATAAACAAAGCAGATACAAGAGGGTCCTCGCACCTCGGTGCACGGGCCCTAATAATAAACGGAGCAATTCCAAGAGGGTCCTCACACCATCGGTGCTCGGGCCCTAATAAGAAGAATAATCCTTAGAAGAACAATAGGGCTCTTCGCCCCTTCGGGCTTGAGCCCTAATGATTGCATTCTTCAACAGGTTACTATAGAATTAGCAATAGACTATATAAAATAGATTAACTTACCAATAATAATAATTTAAAAAAATGTGTGTTTTACATGAATTTAGAAATGTTTGTAGATCGGTTATTAATTATGTGGTTTCACTGTTTGGATGGTGTTGCTGTCTGCAAACAATGACAAATATTTAATGCAAAATCTGTGTTCATGCCAACTTATACAATTACTAAAGTTCATTAGCAATTAATATTTTTATGAAAACACGTTTTAAGTCATGATTTACCACCACTGGCACGTCATCGGACCTTTGGTCATCGTACCCCCCAACACCATCACCCCCCCAACCCCCGTGGGTCCCTTATTTTTCTGTATTGAAGGTGGCAACCCTAGTCAATTGTAAGACTGATGAGCATTTCCTTTACTTATATGATGTCTTACAGACATACAAGTATTGCACAATTTCAGTGCAAAGACATGGATAATTTTTTTTTCTTTGATCCAGTAGCACTACATCCAAACCTGTTTTAGCGTTGCTGTGTTTATAGCGTTACTGTTAGTTGAAAATTTGTTTGACTACAGTGAGCATTGCTTTCCTTTCAGTATGTGATGTCTTAAGGATATGTTTCAATGCAATTCAATTCAATTCAATTCAATTTTATATGTATAGCGCTTTTTACAATACAAATCGTTACAAAGCAACTTTACAGAAAATTATGTTTCTACAATATTTAGTAGTAGCTAGTAGTTTGTGCACATTTGACAGGATTTTAGAAAAAAAAAAAAAAAATAATAATAATAATAATACAAGACGTAGTCAGCTAGACGATGAACTATCAATATTATTAATTAAGTTATTATATGATGCATGGTGTTTACTCAAAAGTCGCTCAAGGGTGGGATTGCTAAATTTATGTTGTGCTGTTTTCCAACAGTACACACCCAATCTTGTTTCATGAATAATGTAACATAAACTTTGCTTATGCAGAACAAAACCCATACAGCATTTTTTTTTTTTTTTTTTTTTTTTTACATTAGCAGTCCTGACTTTTCATTTCAATTAAGTGTTCCACAGAATTAAAAGTTTTATGTAAAGGTTGACACCAATAAAGTGTAATACAGTGTACAAGTCGAATTAGATGCAATTTTGTGATCATTTAAGTTTTGAAAACAGAATTGGATCAAACATTTGTCCAGGAAAGTGCCAGCATAATGTCCATCCTCTTTCATATTGTCAAACAGGTTCATCCAAAACTGGATGCACTGACTTTTAACTGTAAGCCACCTTCTCTCAATCCGTTGATTGCTGCTGCTTGGCCCAAAACTGATGCAACCAGAGTCGGGATTCTTTCCATGATGCAGAAATTTCTGCATCTCTGCAACATTGACGTTCTCTGTACCGAGATCCAAATCTCACCATATTAGGCATATAGACTAATACAAGCAAGAATAACATAGAATTTTGTGGATACCAGCACATGTTAATATACCAGGAAATGAAGAAGCTTTTAATATGGCAATATAAGCACTTTAACTGAACTCTCCTAATCTTGTTGTCTCATTAAGTAAGAAGGAAGGAAAAATAATAATTGAAGAAGCCTGCAATAAAAAGTGGTTAGGAAAGTGGAATATTTGTGTTACATGAAGGCATCTTTATAATGTAGAAAACAATATTAGAAAAAGTAAATGGCTACATAGCTTCAGTAGAGAAGATCGGATTATTGTAGCAAGACTAAGAATGGAACATACTAAACTTAATTATACTATTTATATACAGTAATAGGTAAACAGTACAGATATGTCCTAGGTATGAGCAGGAAATGAACATGGGATGCAAAGAATATACAATCAGAAATGTATTAAATACAAATCAAGGATCAGGTAAAATTCTAAAATCTATTTTTTTTTTTTTTTTAAATTCATTACAAATGATAATTTTAAAAACAGCATATAGATTTTTTTTCAAGCACACACAGACTAAAATCATTTCACACGCCAGCACAGGAGGTGGCGATATGCACCGAAAAGCTGTCATGCAACTTCGCCATTAAACCCACAGAAGAAGAAGAAGAAGTAGAAAGAAAATTCGAGTTCTGCCATCTTCTGTCAGTGTGCGATACAAAATAAATCTCGTACGACTGTGATTGGTGCTGAATAAGGTATGTCTATGTCCCGTCTGTTTCAGAAAACTCTATGTATATTTGACCTCGGCTGCGGCTGGATTTGAACCGATCCGGCAAAAGGAGTTGTTTGGACACATTCGACCAACAATCAGCTTCTCGTAGTGGCGCGTGCACAGCGTTTACATTATGATAATATTTAATGCATATAAGTTGTTTGTTTGTTTATTTGTATACACGAACATTTCAAGGATGTGTTTTCTGCAGCCTGAGCAAAATCATTCTTTATAACACACCTGTTCAGCACTCGCAAAAAAAGTGTAACTAGTGTGCCATTCAAATTTGATTTGACCCTCGATGTAAATAAATGATGCAGATTACCCGACTTTTTTATAGTGCTGTGTTACTTTCCAAGAACTTCTATTTAAAATCATTTAAAAACTACTATCGCACACTGGAGTTAAATTCGTCATAACAATATATGATATCATAATATAAATCGCTAATGTGAAAAAAACCAAAGCTGTTATTGCTCAGAAATTGGCTTTTCAAGCTTACTTATTTATTAGACTTGAATTTTATATATATATATATATATATATATATATATATATATATATATATATATATATATATATATATATATATATATATATATATATATATATATATATAATCCCTCACAAAATCCTAAAGGATTCCACACAGTATGTAGCACTTGTGTCCTCAAATGTAAATGTCCACTGGAACCATTCTAGTCTCGAAAGGCATGAGGAGAAGCATATAAAGTGTATACAGGAGACCAGAAGTTGAATATAAAAATAAAACTTTACTATAATATATAATAATAATAATAGCAAATACAATCACATAACAACACAGAACAATAAAACATCAAATGATATGTAGAATTTGAAATTGTAACTCAGTTTGAATTACCTTTGAGTTGTATAATACTGTTAATTTCATAATGTAATAGTTATGTTTGTGTGTAATGTAAAAAGAGACAGAGAGAAAAAAAAATATTGTATCATATTCCAAAAGAATCACTAATGCTCTGTTAATTGAACATATGCACGATTACTTCCTGGTTTTAGATTAGCCAGCTCAGTCATTTCCAGTCAGTTGTACAGTGCTTTAAGAGGAGTGTCCTTTTCTCAGTTTCTCTTTAAAATCTATTCACAATTTGAAGTCATTTTTTGTTTATCTAAGAGGACCAAACTTCCACATTTACCATTTCAGGAATGACAAACGTGGATGTTAAATATTATGCAGGTAAATCTGCTAAATTGTTCTTGACCCATTGCTACGATTGACAGTAATAATGGAATAATGGAAGACAAGCCAATGTCAAAATAGAGTGGTCCATTTAGTGATTCAGGCTAAATTCAGAGCAGCAAATCTATAACAGTAACAAGACTGTGTTGACTGAATATATTTAGCAGCTTTAACAAGTAAAAGATAAAACTTAAAAACTTTAATCTAAATAATATTTCAAAATATTTAATCCATTATTTAATTGTTATACCATTAATATTTAGCTTATTTCATGTGTATTTAACTAGTTTTTATTTAATAATTGAAATAATAATTCTCCCTTATATGCTTTTGTTGTTGGGGCATATGTTTTTTTTTTTTTTTTTTTAATGACATGAGACATTGTGATTCCTGCACGTGCTATACTTTATACTTCAGTACAATAAAAGTACACAAATTTGGAGTTAAAATCTTTAAAGTGAATTTTATTGCAAAGCTATAGAGTTGAGAGGGCAAATATTATAAGTGTTTAGAATGTATTTAAGACTGTGAAGGTAAGTAATTGATTATTAATCATACCATTATGATGTCATTTGAGAGATTGCATCTCTAATGTTAGCCTAAACCAGTGGTTCTCAAAGTGTGGTAAAAAGTGTGTCTAGTGGTACACGGAGGAATCACTAAGTTAAAGGTGCTGTAGGGAACTTTTGTAAAAAAAAAAAAAAAATATTTTTTACATATTTATTAAACCTGTCATTATGTCCTGACAGTAGAATATGAGACAGATAATCTGTGAAAAAAATCAAACTCCTCCCAGTGGTCCTATTGCCATTTGCAGAAACTCCATCGCTCCCGGTAAAAAATAACCAATCAGAGCTGCGGTCCGTAACTTTGTTTGTGTTCAAAATGTAGAAAAATTTATATAATAAGCAAGTAGAATCAAATGTGATAAGAATCAACTGCTGGTCATGCATGCATTGTCTACACGGAGCTCACAACGAGCGAATTTATTCTTATTTAAGAACTTTTAAAACGGCGATTGCACGCAATCCACACGTTAGAACACACCAAGAGCTAAATTCAGATGTTTCTGAACTGTTTAAAGTAATAACATGATATATTCGCGGCAGCCAACTGCCTGCGAGCTCGCGATGTATTTCTCTGAACACTTGAAGTTCAGAGAATTTACAGCCTTTCACAATAAAACACTGCAGCGAAACGGCACAAAACAAATAAAAGAATATATTATACACATGAAAATTAGTGTTTATATGTGCTTGTGAGATTTTATCTGTCAGGCAGAACGTCACATCAATTGCCATCGTCACAACATGGTAAAATTAATTTATATATATTTTTAAGAGCTTCTTAAAATAATACAATCCACTCATTAGAAAAAAACAAGAGCAAAATCCAGGTGTTTGTTGAGCCATGCAAAACGAAATATCATTTGACATCGAGGGAGAAAAAGTCACATGACAGCAGCGTTTCGGGGAGAGATCGGATAAATAAATACACATTTCATTCACACTGCCAAGCTAAACCAACATATGTTATTATACCGGATCGGATCTCATTAATAAATTATGTCTCTGGCCAAAGAACTGAGAGAAAGACGAGAGAAATGAGCGCTTCATCAGCAGCCCATGCAG
This sequence comes from Carassius auratus, assembly GCF_003368295.1. Lineage (NCBI taxonomy): Eukaryota > Metazoa > Chordata > Actinopteri > Cypriniformes > Cyprinidae > Carassius > Carassius auratus. The sequence goes on from NW_020529095.1 coordinate 36,604, forward strand.
CGTGATACATCTTATGAATACTGGAAGGAAAAAAAGTCACGACAGCCTTTTAAATTAAAACAGTGCAGCGAATCAAAACAATTAGAAGAATATAGAGATCAAAATGAGTGCTTGTATGATCTTTTTGTCTTAGGTGAAAATAACATCCATCTCTCCAGCTTCAGAGGACAGTGATTCTGGCTTTTCGTCGGTAGATAGGACAAATCAAGTACACGATTATTTCAGAATTCATAATAGCTTGGCGAACATAAACTGTTGAGAAATAAATTGAAAATGGGTAGTATTAATGCTGGATTGAATATTAAAACCCCTTTACTTGCAAACATCGCCGACGGCCCCAGTTTATTATTGTTTCAATTTCACAGCACTTTAAACATCACTCTTATAAGAGTATACTTTATCTAGACGAACTGTGCATCAATTGAAAGTTTAAAGACTCAAGCTTCGATATTTGACGAATATTTTGATAAAACGTTGTTGCAGTGACAGTTATTTAGTAAAATAATAAATCCGTATTATGCCACATTTTGAATAGACATTCTCCACTCATTCAAATTCAGTCACGTCAGCAGCGGTTTATTTGTGTTCACAGACTGAACAGCGTCAATAAGGATTTATAGACCAAAGATGCATATCTGCGGAGATATATGGATATATTTACTGATGTTTACTTCATATTTCTTCAGACAGAATCATCATTTCTATTCATTTTCCACTGATTTACGCGATCTGATGATCAACAGCCTCTCCCAGCGATCTGTGTGTGTGTGTGTGGAGTGGCGTGAGCTCGTGCTGTGTGTCACTCAGACTCCGATTGGTCCTTCCCAATGTCAGTCTTGGAGTGTCATGTCCGGACACTGCCACATCGTGTCACATGCTTCCTGTAAACTTCCTGGTTCATATCTTACCATAACACTGAAACACCTCTGTACACACGGAATATTCGAATAATAAACTCGCGATTACGATAGTAAAACTTGGTATGATATTTTCTTGATATCTGGGGCGTTTTTATAAAAAAATCGAAAATGTACATCGGAAATGCTAACTTGTGAAGCGATGAAAAAGGCTACAAATAGCATATTTTTACAATAGTAAACGACCAAATTCCACCCCTGATCGCTAAATGAAGTTATTACAAACACTCGATCAGGGTTTAAAGTGAGTTTTTAGTAAAAGTGTACTAATAATTTAATAAATTGTCTGATGTAGCTTGATGTTAACGTTAGCTCTAATGCTACTAATAGCAGGTGCATTTCTTCATAATGCATTTCTGTCACAATATCTTTCATAGTAAGACTTTTGATAAATAAGGGCTAAATGCATACTGAAACTAAGTGAGATAGCAGTTTTGTGGATTGTAAAGCTTGTAATAACCACAACAAAGGCTGATTAAGGTGTAATAAAAGCAAAATAATAATGATAAAAGATTAATGCGGATAATGTCTCATACCAGGCGGAGGTTCGAAAGACTCATTTGGTGAGAACAATATAATCATGAAACGGGGAGTTTTCAAAGCCAACACACATACAGAGAGCACAGGAATGTTTGCATGTGAGATTTTACAGAGATAACAAGTGCCATAAATCAATTTGATTAGCCTTCTCTAAAAACACACATGACATGGCCTTTCATGACATGAAATATTTCATAAAATTCACAGTTTTACAGATTACATTATGAAATTTTCATATGAAGCTTTGGTAGACTTTTGGCTTTAGCTACACTGTGCTAAACTCATATCCTTCATCAACAATTTTTTTTAATACATTTTAAAAAATGTTTTTAGTATTTTTATTTTAGTTTTTATGTTTGAGCTTATATATCTCTATTATCATAACAGTCTGAGTGATTCTGATTCCTGAACAGTAAACTTTGAAGTGTCAGCTTTGTGGACAAATGTTGATTATGTATCTAGTCAGAAAGAATCATGAGCAAAAACATTTTTATTTTGGGGATGTCGTTTCTGTCTCCATGCCAAAAATGGGGGGTGACTGTTAAGGGGTTTTAAAAGAGACTGCATTTACCTGCTGCCTTTAGTAAATTAGATTTTAATGGGAAATGAAGGCCACATTGCTTATGTTGTCCACACGATGCCGCCACAGGATAAATACTAAATACTTCAAGATATATTCAGAGACAAAGCAGTTGGTAAATGAAATTACTTTAATATTCAAATCGAGTATCATGATCAACTTCCATTTTATTTCTCAACAGTTTATGTTCAATAGCCAATTCTGTTGAAGCTATTGTCATAGCCTAGGCTTTTTATTAGAAAAGGAAGACAGCAGTGGTCCATAGAAAAATTGCTTGGTGAATAGAAATGAAAACAGCCATGTGAACATAAAACTTTGATATATAAATCGGAAGGTGATCAATGATACCGGATTTGAATATTAAAGTAACTTTATTCATCAGCGGAGCACAGGATTAGTTTAGTTTCACTTTTAAATCGGTTAAAAATACAAGTGAATACATAAATTGCCTCTTTTCAAGTAAATTATGAGTCCTTCTGTGAGTACTATTATATGCACAATATAATAATATTATAATTATTAATATTATAATTATATAATAATATAATGTGATAACTTGAGAAATATGTTGCAGTACTATGAAAATAAGATCAAATTGAATGGTATTTAGGAGATTATAGTTTTGCATTATTACTATATTGGGCCTTTTTTAAGTTTATTAAAAAAAATAATGAATATTTATTAAAAAAAAATTATTAGAGAAAAATATGCATGACTAAATATCGCATCCAGCTAGAAAACCGTGTCGTAGCTGTTATCATAGCTGTATCATAACCTAGGCTTTTTATTAGAAAAGAAAACAGCAAGGTAAAAAAAGGAAAAAATGCAATACAGGTGTATTTTTTTATTATTATTTATTTATTTATTTTTTGTAGCGGGGCAGCTCAAGTATGTTGGGCGCACAAGTACTGTGTCTCCTTTGCCCCATGGCCAAGCCAACATCAAAGTTAGTTCACTAACTTTTAATTCTAGTTTAAGTTACTTTGTCCTTTTGGTCCAGAAGTGTCTGCTAAATGCAATGTAATTACAACACGCTAAAACACATGTGAATAACCTTACTTTATTCACAATGTCCATATATGTGCATGGAGGTAAATGGTCCAGGTCTCTGTGCCACTCTGCTGCAGGGAGCTCGTATGGGTCGATAGTCCACTGTTTTGCGCTTGGTGTAACCTAAAAAAACCTGTATTCCATTGTTCCTATGTGTTTCATATGTATCGTGTGAGGTACTGGAGCAGTTTTTAATGCAGCAGTAATTTCCAGTCATGGTAAAACAGTGCAGAATTGCAAGAACCTCCTCTACTACCGAGTTAACAACACACGTAAACAGTATGTTTCGCCGCCGGTGTCCGGCCAACATGGCGGAGATTGTGATATCGAGTGGGAGGGGCTCTGTGCTATGACGACAACTCCTCATTCTCAATATAATACACATCAAAAAAATTCTAAACTTTTTACTTTCACCTAAGACATAACCAACAGTTTTTTTTTTTGAACATACTTTCCAAGACGATATGAATTTGTCTGTGTTTGTATTTGACGGTACAAGAGCAAAATAACGCAAATTCAGTGTTCAAGCGTTTTGAGATGCCTCTCTCTGCATAAGCTCTGAACAACAGAACACCTCAGTGGTGAATTGGGCGCTTTCACCTCCTTTTCTATTTGTTTAAACTGAGATTTGTAGTCGTTCGTTCAGGTGCAGGAGAAAGTTCGAGGAGAACTTCAAAAAGGAGAGCTCAGTTCAGTGTTGCTGTCTGTGAGACGCGGCTCTCTCTCCGCTTGCTCACCAAATACAGCGCGCGAGTAAAAGCTTCTCAGTTGAGCTTTTCCGCGTCTTGTGTTTGAATGCTTTAAACTCTTTTTAATGTTTAAATCGACAAGTGACAAGGCTTAAAAACACCTGAAAATGATAAGCTTTTGTGACCACAAGCAGCAGTGGCCTGTCAACTGTCCTGAGCATATTTTTAGGCTGGCCTCACCACCTTTCACCACCTTTCACCCCATTATCGACGACCCTGGGATCAGCTGATTTTGATATGAGGGAGAGAGCAAAGACAGAACTGAAGACAGAGAGTGCCCGCGCGGGGGAGGGGCGCTGAGCTCGTTCTCTCCGTCACTCCGTCAGTAGACTGCTTCACTCACAAAACCCAATTAGAGATCAAATAAGGCTTTGGCGGGACAAAAATTCATTTTGACGGCCGCCAAAAAATGTTCAATGTAGGAAAAACTCTGGCACCACGATGTTCAGCGCGGTGTTCAGGTGTTCAGGGCACACGCAGAGACGCGCCTCAAAGTCTTCTTGCTTTTGTACCGAAAACAGATACATACGAAATATGTCAAAATACCTGTCTTGGAAAGTGTGTTCGAAAAAGTCTGTGACTATGTCTTCAGTGAAAGTAAAGAGCTGAGAAAGAAATCTGATGTGTATCATTATAATGGATGCATTGTCTCTTAAAGTGACCGCATCTAATTTACTAGCTCTGCTGTCAGTGTCTTTAATGTATGAAAATGAAAGTAACTCACTCACTGCTCTTGATTGAATTACTTTGTAGTTTTAACAAGAATTTATCCACAGTCAATCCAAAAATCTGATGTAATTGATTATATTGTTTTACTAGTGAAATATTATACCCAAAAATTCTTCATACAGTAGACTACCAGTGAAATTGATTGAAAAAAAAAAAAACATAATTGAATTAGGGATCTGATCATGTTTTGCTTAAGTGTTTCTTTCTTTAATTGCCAATGCAACCTTTTCACACCACAGACTGAACAAAATTAAAATAGCTTGCTTGGTCACTGTTCAACAAAGTATTGATAGTTGTGTAAATCTGGTCATACTGACATTTGTCTGAAGTTTTGGTTGATTCCATCACATATCTTTATATCAAAGCTATCTGACATTATCAAGATTAATTTGTTCTGGCACAGTTTATGAGTTCTTATCATATTTTATTACCAATTTCTAAACTATAGCAAATAAACTGTGATGATGTGAGAAATGTAGAAGGTGTCTGAATACATTTTGGTTTGACTGTGTATTTTATTTTACTGTAAAGACTATGCAGTGCTATTTTAAATAAGTTTCTGGACACCTACAAACTTAAAAAAGAGTAAACATTGTGTAAATAGCACACATAAATAAATAGAACAAACATACAATAAATATTAAACAATTTCAGACAGGGCCAGCTGCGGCCCTGGGTTAAGGTACCAAGACGGAGCAATGCACTGTGTGTACTGTAAGAAATAAAACAAGAAGGCATGTGGTTTAAAAGATGACAAGTAAAATGAAAAGCATATCTGTATGCAATACAGTTTCATTATTGTTCATTATCATCCAGAGCAGCTTACTATAAATAATTTATGCGACCAAATCATGTTTTGCGCCAGTAACTGAAAAAGTTAGTAGCGCCAAGTGCCACCAGTGGAAAAGGTTAGTGTAGTTCCCTGTTCCCATTCAACATAAAACACACTCTCACATATATAAAAACTGTTGAAAAATAAAAGAAACAAAGAAAAAGGCCCGCCTCCATCAGCTGACAGGTGCGTCAGAGCGCATCACGAGGGAGCGGCAAAATTCAAATATACTATCTTTCGCCTATCTTTCATTCATTCTTTTTTCCAGTGGATCATCTCATTCTGTTTGTGACACTGTACACTGCAAAAACAAATGCCGTGTTTTTACTACCAAGACAGTTTCTGACCGTGAGTTATTCCATAACGGACACAAACAGTTCTGTCGTTGAAGAACTGAAACATAAACAAAGGAATTATGATCCATATTACAATGATATTGCTTCGTTGGACTAAACATGTTCCATGAGATGTTGTTCAGTGGACCCTTACCTTTCTAACTAAACCGGGATTTACAGATCTGGATGTGTTTATGACTCGTTATTACAACAGATCTGGTATGTACAGCGTTTCCATTGCTCATGTTTTTATGTGTACTGCTTACACAAATGTAGCAAAGTCTTTATAAACTTTCCATTGAAAAACAGCAATCTGTCGTCGATGCTTGAGGCTTTGACCTTTATAATGATACATTGTTGGTTAAGATTAAATTTGTCCCGTTTCATTTAATCTATCCGTAAACACTGACACGTGCGAGTTTAGAGGCTTTCAGGACTGAGGGCGTTCTGGTGCTGGCTAACAGGTTAGCTATGGCATAATAAGCTGAACTTGCTGTCGTCCATTTTGATTTATGTTGTTAACCTACTTTTTTGCACTCCTCATCAACCATTGGTCCGATTTTATACGAAAATATTTGATACAGTTCTCATTAAGCGCATCAATGAATTTGCTGGAAGGATACCAAAATGCATTTGAGGCTGTATCTCAGCAAAGCTTTGACATATTTGGACCAAACTTTGTAGGTGTCATTGTCACTAGAGGGTGACACGGGAGTGGATTTTCAAATCTGTCCCTTTCCATTCCCGTAAAAAAAAAAACATCCCGTCCCAATCCCACGGAAAAACCTGTAGGAAAATCCTGTCCCCAAAACCAGAAGAAAGATTCCCGTTCCCGCCCACTCCCGGATTGTATATTTTTTGGCTGGAATCTTTCAGTTACAGTAAAGGAAAAAACATACAGTAGGCTACAGATAACAGCATGCCAACTTTAGTGAAATTTTAAAATTTTAAAAATGTGCGTGTGTGTATGTGTGTGTGTGTCTATATATATATATATATATATATATATATATATATATATATATATATATATATATATATATATATATATATATATATATATATATCACACACACACACACACACACACACACACATATATATATATATATATATATATATATATACACATTGCACACACATTAAATTTCATTTAAATCATCCATGCTAACCTGGGTCACGCTCAAGTTCACATGACCCAGATTGCATCTTGTTTGCTTTAGCCTAATTATTGTGTTTCGTTGTTATTCGGAGTGCACACAAATAAACGTCCAAAGATTGATTACTTTTATCTGTATGACCAAAAATTACAGAGTATTTTCACAACAAATTCCCTCTGCTCTGAGCATTTAATAATCGCTCCGCGCGCACTGATGCCAGAAACACCGCTCCACCCTTCACTCCGTGGATAAAGTATTTCAGTGTATTTCATTGTTATTTTCATAACGAAGCCTATATGAAAATAAAAAATAAAATAAGAGGATTGTTTTAAAGTGGCTTAGGCAATTATGTGCAAACTTTTTGTATCCTTACCACACGCCAAACTATTAACCTTGTCAGCATTAAAATATATATAATTGCTACATTCTGCTCTGAAAATTGTTTGTGATGAAAATAACAGTACACAAGATTACTTTTTAAATGCATTACTGGGAAAGCGACTGTGCTGTATCTGTTTAAATCATGCTTTACCTCAAAAATATTCAGTAAAAGGAACAGACAAACTCCTTGAGAACTAGCCTGTAACTTCCCGCTTGGTTATTGCCGTCATTATAACCTTCTGATCGGAGAGATTCAATTGTACTCGTGATGAAGCGGTCTTGGAGCGAGTGAAAACCATGACACTCCAACTTTTAAAAAATCTGCTCCTCGCTCCAGTCAGAATCACACCGCTCCTCTCACATACTCTTGTCGGGTGAATGCGGCGCTCAGAAAAAGCACAGGTCAAAGCAGCGTGCGAATGAAACATTCAAAAGCACATGTAAATAAGAGAGACTCTAGCTCGTTATCTATATGATGGAAAAGCCAGAACTGCAGCTGATAGAATGAGCGCTGCAGCACGATACTACATTTCTTCAAAAGCAGATTGTAGAGACATTTTTATCGTCCACGATCACAATCTTAATATCGCAAACCCCTAGTTTATGGTTTATTTATATAAAAGGTAGGCTATATCTGTGTATAAAGTTGCCCGCCCACTGGAATTTTTTTCCAGTCCCTATCCCGTGATTAATAGTGATTTTGTTCCCAATCAACGAGGGATTCCCGAAAAAAATGTAAGACTCTAAAATAGTCTTTTTTGTAGGTATTGATGCTCTACGTTTGTGCCAATTTTCAAGCATGTACATGAAATATAGCTCGAAGGCTGCTGGTTTATTTTGTATAGGTGGTACTGTTGAGCCATTTTGCCACACCCTCTTCTGAATCCTATATCAGATGTAAATTTCACCAGGTCTGACACGTGTGCAAAGTTTCATGACTTTTTGAGCATGGTTGAACCCTAAAAAATGCGATTTAATTTTGTAGAAGAATGATTCTAAATAAAGCTGCAAGCAGCGATTAATGGGCCCTAGCACCGGCCTCACCACCAGCATGTGACTTTAGTAAAAAGCTGAAAGGTGAGAAATATACATTTAAAGTTGTAAATATAAGTGGAATATGTCAAAGTCATTTATTTGTGCCAATCTTCATGTAGCCAGCAGCTGGCACTATCATTATAATGGAATATTGGCCTACAGATGTGTTCAGGCCAGTACTCTTATCGAACGTGAAGTTTGGGGAAGATCAAACATTTTATGCCTGAGTTAAAAAACAACTTCTCTTCCTATTCAGACATTGTAGGTCTGAGTTATAGCAACTTCCTTTTTCATAGCGAATCATCGAAATTTGTCAGATCGCCACGGACACGCCCTTCAACAAAAACTCAAGATCTTCGCAATTAAACGTTACAAAGGCCTTTAGATTAATTACACTGACCAATTTTGGTATTCATCTCAATTAATCTCTAGGAGGAGAGCTCCGCTGTTGACTACACTGTTGTTGACATCCATGTTTAACGTTAGCTACTTCGGAAAACAATGAGTGACGTCGTTGCACGTTGAGTACTTCTGCGCATGCGGGTCACTTCTGGGTCATTTCACGTTCACACAGGAGATCACAAAAGGTCGCATTTAATTGGAAATGTGAACGGCCTTGCAAAATAAAAATATATAAAAAAAAAAATCGAAATTGAGCATTAAGCCCTGCAGTGTGAACATAGCCTTAGTGCTGGGCGATAGCATATGGCCTGAAAATTTTTTTTTTTTCACGCACAAATGCGTGTCACTGGATTCTGTTGTCTTTTGTCGGATCACGCCACTTGTGTCCAGTGTAGACCTGGCGTGCGTTTTTTAATGGGTTATGTTACAGCCCTGCTTGTTTTTAATGTTTTTATTAAATATCTGTATTTACTGCCATGCACCATACAAAAGAAAAGCTTGGTGAGTTGAGCAACGAGCATTGCTGCAGTTTGCTTTTGGGAGGATGTGCTGTGCTTTTGCTGCTGCGGTCGTCTTCATTTCGTCAGGTGAAATATCTCTCTCACTCGGCAGCAGAGTCTGTGAGAGTGGAGCAGCATTTAATAATCACTCCGTGCGTACTGATACCAGAAACAAGCTCCGCCTTCACTCCGTGGCTAAAGTATTTCAGTTTGTTTGAAATGTTATGTTCATAATGTAGCCTATAAAAAAATTATAATAAAAAAAATAAAAATAACAGGAGAGTTTCAAAGTGGCTTAGGCTATTGTGTGTAAACTTTATTCCCTTATCACATGCCAGACTAATAACATTGTAAACATTAAATCTTTATTTGCTGCTTTCTGTTGTGCAAATTTTTGTTTGTGATGTGATGTGTGAAAATAACAGTACATTTTTGTCAGTTATTTTATCTAAACAGGTCGATGAAGTTCTTCAAGATTTCAAAATCAGATAGCCTACTGATAATGTAGCACTGTAAGATTACATGTGTTTGAAATCTGTTTTCGTTTGAATGTGCTGTATCGTTTAAATCATGCTTTAACCCGAAAATAATCAGTAAAAGAAACAGACAAACTCCTGTAACATCCCGCTCGACTACTGCAGTCATTGTAACCTTATGATCAAGCTATATAGCTAAATATGTTTAACATGAATTCTTGATTAATATGCAGTTATATTATGGGCTGGTGCCATGAATTGTACTCTTGAAAGAGGCTCTTGGAGCGAGTAAAAACAACGATGCTCAGACTCTTAATATCCTCTCCTCGCTCCAGTCAGAGTCACACCGCTCCGCTCATCCTCTCAGCAGCATGTCTTTGTGTCAGACGTGCGGGGAGGGTTGAGCACTGAGTGGAGCGTCAGTGGATGTAAAAAAAAAAAAAAAAAAAAAGATTTTCATTCAAACAAACCGATGTAAATTGCAAATTTGAGTTAATTGATTAAAAACTATTTTATCACCCAGCCCTACTTGCTTTCATATAATTTAATAAAAAAAAAATTGCAGCTGCATTTAAATGCAGGTGTGTAAAATATGTGCAAGATTTGCACTGCGCGTGTGATGCTGGATGTGCAGCATTAATTATTAGTTTTATCTTCATTACAAATCTTGTTTGGTTTTATTTTGGATAATTGTATGTAAAAAATAATTTACTTTGTAATGCATATGCAAAATGTGAATTAATATTCATATTCAAGTGTCTGTTTGAAAGTGCTTAATGCACATTTATGACATGGAGGCACCCTCATCACTTAAATTTTTTCCTGATAATGAATTTACTTAAAATTGTGGTGTCTCACATACATTAAAAATATACAGAAAGCTTGAAAAATTAAAGCATTGTGTAATCTGTGAATGTTGCATTTGAGAGAGCCAGCACTGTGAATTTCATCTTGCAGCGACAAGAAAACATTTGTTTATTAATAGATAATTAAAATGTCTCATTTTTCACAATTATTAGACTACTTCTGCATGTGCATTGTGGCAAACTTAATGCATGTGATTGAGCCCGGAATATATTAAGATTTGATTATGTAAATTTAATATAAACCTCTGATTAGTTGAATATAACAAATGAACGACTAGAACTAGAAAAATCTTATGTGGGGGCAGACCATTTTTTTGTGTATAACCAAAAAAAACGAGTCCTATATAAACCTGCTCAGCAAGATTGAAATCCTCATAAGACACTGTGCATAAGAAAGAGCAAGAGATTCACACCTTTATCTCGACCCCCACAAGCCATAAGCCAAAACTACCCCCAAAAAACACAACCCATTCCAGCTGAACTGAATTCGGTCTGTTTTTTTTTTTGGCTGTGAGGAACGATGTGTTTTCATGTTACTGGGTTGAAACATACCTGCACTCACAGCAGCCTTACTCTTTGTATTCATTATTTTCTCGCAGCCAATATTATTATTTTCACAAGACCATAATAATAATAACAAATTATCAATCGATAATCATTATTTTACGAAATTCATTGTTATTTGTGATCATGGGTGTTTGCGGGCGGCTTTAATCAAGCGGAATCCTCCGTCAGCTGCTCTCGCCTCACAGCGCGTGGGACTCCGTTAACTGCTGCGTTTTGACTGCGGTTTGACTTTACTAAATCAGATTGATCAAAAACAACTTTTTGATCATGAGACCAACATTTAGCATGGTAGGAAAACATTAATTCTACCTGAAGGAAGACGAGCTAATGCTGTTATATATATATATATATATATATATATATATATAATCTCTAGGAGAGAGAGAGAGAGAGAATCTAGAGCTATTCTTAAACTTGGAGCTCATTATATTAAAGTAAAAATCAAAAGACCAGAAACGTTATGCATTTTATGCATAATGAAATGTTATGATAAGTATGCATTTTATTTATTCACACGCTGTATGGTTGAAATTAGGGATGTCAAATTTCGATTATTTCCATGATCGATCGTCGTTTAAATTAACGATCAATTAATCGATTAATCGTTAACCATAATACTGCAAAATGCGTCTATTGCAGGCACGCAGTCAGCGGTATGACAGGATGTGCAAAAGCCACACACACACACAAAACGCTTTCTCACTTGAATTAAAGAGGTTTTAGTCTGAATAAAATGCTAGTAGCAGGATTATAAAATGAATAGATGCGATTATGATCATTTGATAAAATGAAGAGAGCGCGCCATACTTTTGAGGTCATTTTACTTTGTTGACAGTTTCCAATCCTGCACGGAGAACGCTGAACGCGCATCTTTAAATGGTTTTGTGGTGCTCGTTGTTGTATTTTAAAGCACAATTGCAATGTTTTCAACTGAAATTATTGTATAAAATTATCCGAAATGTGTAGCGCGTGTGACTGCGCTGCACATTAAGTGAACTACATCGGCGCTGCTGCACCAAAACACAGTTGCTCACATTAATTTGATCCTGCTGGATTCTGTCCTAGAAAATGTCAGATTTTTAAAAATCCGGCATACAGCGCATTAGATCGTGACAGTGCATGCGTGCAGACGAGGATGAGCGAGCGCGGCTTTGGCTAGATTTATTTGGAGGTTATTGCTCATGTCTCATTCGGCACAAATCGAAATGTTTCCATATTCGCAATGTATTTGAATGTTAAACTATTATTTATAATGTAAACTAGGCTTGTACTTAACACGCATTCGCATATAGACGGAAAAGATGATCCTCTTCATATGAGCAAAAACGTCCTTGGCATAACAGCAGAGTGGACCGGTATACTACGGTCTATTTAAACTGACCAGTGTAACCTTTTAATGTTTAGTTGACATTTTATTTTGATAATGAACAGACTGCGATGTAAGTTTGAATCGCTGGAATATACGTGTGCAGCAGGCTCCAGCGCGATCGAAACAGCTGAGACATTAAAAAATATATATATATTTTCCGCAAAAGTGTTTACTTTCATTTGTGCACACTCACAATAAAAACAGAAGATTTGTGCTCTTGTAAAATAAAGCAAACAAACAGAATGCGTTGTCATCCTTTTTTTTTTTTTTTTGTGAACTTATGGAGCGCCCACACTTCTGTTTTAAATCCGTTAATCTTAATTAGCCTATTTAAATCGGATATATTTCGCATAGCCTATTTAAAAAAAAAAAAAAAAAAAACATGAAAACAAATTGTTATTTTTATGTTGGGCCTATTACTTAGTAGGCTATAAATTTTCCTTAAAGCATCCCATTTTGTCCCAGGGCTTAGAACCTGTGCCCTAGTCAGGTCCATGCAGAAACTTGTGAACGATGCTCGGCGTCACCGTTTAGTGACAGCAGTGAATGCTCCAGGAATGTGTCGGTCACAGCGCCTATTAATCGCTGTTTTGAATCCAGCAATTATTTATTTAGAAATGATAAGATCTGATTATGACAAGTGTGGTATAAAAGCTTTGTTTATTAGAGGAATAATAGGTTAACTGGAAAATGTTAGATCGCGACCATGCTTTTGGACCCCATAGTCTTCATTTACGCGGCTTTGTTCTGGTTTGCCGGTTGGTCACGAATTTCCACAAATTCAGTATATTTAGGCATTGTTTCTTTTCCTAAATCTTCATAGTCTAACCCTCTAATTTCCCAGGTTTATTTTATTATCTTTCGCTTTTAATAACTGTTTTCGCATCTCTTACTGTGGTAAACATATGGGAAGGGAAATTAAAGATTTCATGAATTAAGAATTCGTTCGATTTATTAATTTGTTCCCTTATTTCACTTAAATCATGGGTTATTTAGGGAACAAAATTAATGAAACATGGACAATTGCCACATTAATAATTCGTAGGAATGAATTAACAAGTTGTAGGAAAGAATAGACTACCTGTCCTGTCACTGTCCCGCAGCCCTGCAAAGCGCACGATATAAAACAGTTATCTGATGAAATGATTAGTAACTACATTTCTATTGCATTTAATGTTGAAGAACTTTTATGTTGTTTCTATTTTAATGTACTTTAAAGTTTAAATCACATTAAAAGCTTAATTTGTACATTGTGAATGAATGATGATGCTTTTATATCGTCACCGTCACTCACAGCCGCTCGCACGTGTTGAGTGCGCATGAGCCCCACGCAGCCCAACACTGAATCGGTTAACCGACCATCGATAGCCTTAATCGATTGCATCTCTTATCGACAATTAATCGATCATCGATTAATCGTTGACATCCCTAGTTGAAATTATATTTTAGTTCACAACTTTAAGTTCCATTGTTTAAAAAAATTATTTATTGGCTAACGTTTCATAGACCTTCAGTCTTTATGCTCTAAAATCCCATGCCATTTGTAATTTCACAGTATTTTCACCTCCTAAATCACTAACCTTTAAAGTCAATGGTCAAATTTACTATATATATATATATATCATGTATTTTCCGGACTATTAGTCACACTTTTTTTCATAGTTTGGCTGGTCTTGCGACTTATAGTCGGGTGTGACTTATTTATCAAAATTAATTTGACATGAACCAAGAGAAATGAACCAAGAGAAAACATGACCGTCTACAGCCCCGAGAGGGCGCCATATGCTGCTCAGTAGTGATGCGCAGGTCGGGGTTTTTACCAACCCACGGGTCCTGCTTTTATGAAATTATTTGGTCTGCCCCAGCCCGCCCCTCAAATAAAGTACAATTTCTTGACCCGCCCCGCCCCGCGCCGCGCATCGGGGACATCACGGATGTTACGTTGCTACTTAGACCAATTCGTATCGTAACCTTATCAATATAGGCTATAGGTAATTGCACTATGATGGTTCGTTCGTGAACAAATCTTTTAGGTGAACGAATTGTTCTCGTTTACTTAATCCACTGACCATAGGCAGTGAAAGGCTCATTTCTCGTTCAATGAAGTTCCTCCCACAGCAGCGTGCGAGCGGCTATTAGCAGTGCATGCAGAGCTCGTGAACACCTTTGTGAACTGTTTCTTCCTTTTATAGAGTTACTCAAGATGTGACGGAGCATGTGACTTGTTGAATATAGTGAACGAATACAATCTTCTCATAGGTGAAAGAGTTGAATGAACTGATACATCTTGTTCGTGAATGAAATGAATGAGAGTATACAGGGTCAGTTAGCCAAGCATGTAAACCTCGATCAGCAATCAGCAGATACAAAGTGCAGTTTTTAGTGCACATACGCTTGTTTTCTTATTTGGACTACAGAACATAACTCCACGTTTAATCCCCGATAAAACCTTGTGCTTTGTTAATCTGAACAGTTTATTTAGACTATTTAATGCGATCATGCACACACTTTAATAAAGCCAAATCAGTTTTTGTCACAAGTAAATACCTTCGTTGACTTAAGACATAACACACAAGACACTCTTTTTCACCAACTGCTGGCGTATTTGTGTAATATGAAGAAATGGTCACTAAACAAATCAGTGAATGAATCATTTTGGTGAACGAACTGAAAATCAAGACGACACGCGCATCACTACTGCTCAGTGATCCTGTAGTCTAACACTGAAAACATAGAGCGCCCTCTCGCGGCTGTAGATGGTAATGTTTTCTCTTGGTTCTTGGTTCTCAATAAATGCGACTTATGTTTTTTTTCCCTCGTCATTACGTATTTTTGGACTGATGCGACTTATACTCAGGTGCGACTTATAGTCAAAAAATACGGTATTTTTTTTTTTTTTTTTTTTTTTTTTTTATAATTGTAGCCTACATAAAAGGTGAAACAAAACAAATATTTGGATCGTCCCTTATTTTTTCCCTTATTTTCTTTAAGAATAAACACTTATTTACTACAAGAATAAACATGATAACATATTATTAATTCATAGAAATAATTTAAGCAATTAAAACCTTTTTTTAAACTTTAAATACTATTAAACTAACTTTAAAATTAAATACTATTAAACTAACTTTAAAATCTCAAGGAGTTTATAAGTTAAAAAGGGGAAAATGTACCAGTGCATGTTAAATAGCCTAAATGAACTTTTGTTAACAATATAATTAGAACTAACTGTCACAGTGTCTGGGTTGTGTTCCCTGGGTTTCCATTAGATGTCCTCCTTTCCCACGGTGTCTGTCACTTTATGAACTGTCTGTTCCCTTATTTGGTCACCTTCCTCCTTGTTTGGGTTAATTGATTATTCCCCACCTGTCTCCGGTTCCCTCATTACCTTCTGTGTATTCATACCCGGTCTGTCTGAGTATGTGTCACGAAGTCCTTGTCTAATGTTTAGTTATCCTGACGTATATCCGTAGTCTTGATCTTGCCTTGTGTTATTGTCTGTTTTCATGTTGGATTTATACTCTGGTTTTGACCCCTGCCTGGACTGTTTACCCTTTTGATAACCCCTAATAAACGACATACCTGCACGTGGATCTCTCTGTGTATTCCTGTATCCCGGTCGTGACACTAACAATATAATTTGATTTTTTTTTTTTATGAACAATTCCTGTATAAAATGGGACAGCAACCTTTATATCAAACATTTTTTACTCGTCCACAGCTGAGCAACGGGAGAGGCGGATCTGCATCAGAGCACGCAACGTGAATGTGATGAACAAAGTCATTTTCAGATGCAATGAAAAAAAAAAAAACCTGGATAGCCTAGATTAGGCACATGCAGACTCTGCTCTGAAGTATATAATAATTATAATTACTCTTAACGCACAGTAACAAATTTTAACGGATTAATCGCCTATTTTCATTTGCTGCATGTTTTCTTTATTTTGAATTTTCTAAACACGCTAAAAAAATAAATTGTTTGTGAGAGGAAAAAATATGAATCGTGTATAGGTTGCATTTTAACAGATTAATGACCTATTTTCGTTTGCTGCATGTTTTTTTTTTTATATTATAAGATATTATAGAATCTAGATATTATAGAAATCATGTATAAGTTGCATTTTATTACATTAAGAAATAATAACGACTAACCTTATGTTATAATGTACCAACAGGATATTTTTAGTTCCCTTCACTTTACAACAAATCCTTTTAAATTTAACAAATATATCAGAACAAAACAAGAATTAAAAATATATAATTCTAATGGATAAATATAATTGCAGTATATAATACTATAGGCTTAGCTATAAACAAAAAAAAAATAATAATATTTAAAGCTAAGCATAAGGTAAGGTTGGGCTCTCTCATTCTCTCATTTGGGAGAAATCCAAACGTTTCCATATTCGTGATTTTGCCCATTTGAAGTTTAACTATTATCCCTGATGTAAAATAGGCTTTGTAGTTAACGCGTGTTTCAGTATCGATGGAAAAAATCATAATTAACAATATGTCAAAGTGGACCGGTGCCTGCGCCGAATGGCTCGGTGAACTGCTGTTGTTTCTAATGAATATTTGTACGCGAGGCACCAGCCCGATCAAACAGTTAAAACAGATAATTCTCAATTTTTGGTGTCACATAAGGCATAATTCAAAAATACAAAATGTTAGTAATGTAAGCATAAGGTAAGGTTGGGCTCTCTCATTCTCTCATTTGGGAGAAATCCAAACGTTTCCATATTCGTGATTTTGCCCATTTGAAGTTTAACTATTATCCCTGATGTAAAATAGGCTTTGTAGTTAACGCGTGTTTCAGTATCGATGGAAAAAATCATAATTAACAATATGTCAAAGTGGACCGGTGCCTGCGCCGAATGGCTCGGTGAACTGCTGTTGTTTCTAATGAATATTTGTACGCGAGGCACCAGCCCGATCAAACAGTTAAAACAGATAATTCTCAATTTTTGGTGTCACATAAGGCATAATTCAAAAATACAAAATGTTAGTAAAAATCTAGAATAATTATAAAATAATTTTTAAATATAATAATTTTTGCTCTGCATATGGAAACAAAGATTTTCTTTTAAACCAAGAATGAACCTAAATTAAATAAAAAAAATGTAGCTTTATATATATATATATATATATATATATATATATATATATATATATATATATATATATATACACACACACATACACACACATAGGCCTTTTATTTACTGTTTAATTACAATAGCATGCATATGATCCTTTGTGTAAAGGTCGTCTTTAAATTTTTGATGAGTAGACTGTAGTGCTGCAACAACGCGTCGACATCATCGATTACGTCGACTACAAAAATACGCTGACGTGCGTGAAATGCGTAGATGCGTCACACTGTTTACATTTCGCGTGATGGCGACTTCTGCTCCTGGGAATGGAGAAAGTTGCAATCTATCACAAAAACAGAGACCACGGTTATCAAAAGTATGGAAATACTTTAAACAGAGGCCAAATAAAATGGTCCTTTGTTCCCTTTGCAAAAACGAATATGGTGTAACACGGCAGCACAACTGTGATGCACGAGCACCTCTGAGGAAAACATACTGGTGCTCTCCGGTGTTATGGTTTAACTGGTTACCATGTTATCTTGTGATCAACTTCCTGGTTTAGGTCTCCACTGCAGATGTGATGGAACGACCGCAGCAAATTTGGCGATTCTAAAAGCAAAACTGATGTGATATTATTAAGTGTCTAATAAACGCAGATTTGCTCATTGCATGATTCTGATATTCTTGGATTACAAGTAATTGGTATGATGACCAGTAGCGGCTGAAGTAAGTAGGATAAAAAATAAAGTCTGTGTTGGCGCGGGTTTCGAACAAGCGTTAAAATACGGTGCGCCGCGAGACAACAGTCACAAACCACTGAGCTACCGATCTACACTGAATCAGCTCCAGATCTCTGGATTCAAGACAGGACTCTCTGCATTACATCGTGCAGCTCAAGGAAATGTGATCGTGTTAACTTGTGACCTGTGTTTACCTATTATGAAAAAAAACTATAGCAGAACCCTGACTACATTTTATGGTTTGTGATGCTATTTCATGACGTCTCAGACAACTGTAAATTTGTAGCTACTGTGGTTTAATTAAACGCTATCGTTAACTCCTATTTACCATAGTAAAATAATTTTATTTGCCTCTTTATTTTTGTATAATGTAAAAACTTCAACCACATTGAAGAATATTGAATGAATATTTTTGTAAAGTTATCCAAAGGATTCATTAGCTAATCAAAAAAGAACATTAATGATTATTTTTATTAAAATAAATTATTAATCTAGAGTAGTCGACTAATTGAAAAAATAATCGTTAGATTAGTCAACAGAAAAAATAATCTTTAGTTGCAGCTCTAGTAGACTGTAGCCTAAGACTGTCCTACGTTTTGAAATTAACTCACTGTAAATGTTTTAATATTTTTTAAAGATGTTACAATGTTATATCATAGTTATTGTTGTTTTACTTTATCCTTTTATCTCATTGTACAATTACATTAATTTCGTAATCTGTCCCTTTAAATTAAAAAAAAATAAATTAGCCTACTTCAAGCATTCTAAGCAGCTTGAATAATACCTGTTAATATTTATTATAAACCACTGTAACTGTCTATAATCTAACAAACAAGTTTATTATGAAAATGTGTACAACAGATAAATTAGACTATAAAGAAATTGCTAACAATAGTGCTGTATAATAGAGCATGTTTTAGGTTTTTAGGTGTCTAGATGCAGAAATGGACAAATACAATGTAAAATAAAATGTCATTGATTTAATTAAATATAGATTAATTCTTGTTAGAGCAAAATATTATTATTATTATTATTATTATTATTATTATTATTATTATTATTAATAATAATAAATATAGCTCCAAGCAGCAATTACGGGGCCAAGCACTCCACCGGCAAATTGAGGAGCTAAGCATGACATGGAGAATCACACCAAATGCAACAATGAGCAATTACAGCAATTTTAATATGATTGTAATTGAAAAGGCTGAAAAATCATAAATACAGCCACTAGTAATATGATTAAGTGGCCTATCATGTTTGACCAACAGGTGGCGATGTAACCAAATCATTTTGGTGTGTTCTGTTTGAGGTGACGACAACACACAAAAAGTTTGGTGTCAATATGTTTAAGCATT
Source organism: Carassius auratus (assembly GCF_003368295.1). Lineage (NCBI taxonomy): Eukaryota > Metazoa > Chordata > Actinopteri > Cypriniformes > Cyprinidae > Carassius > Carassius auratus. The sequence goes on from NW_020529095.1 coordinate 56,283, forward strand.
GCAAAGATACAACTTGAAGTGTCATTTTGGCATCATGGCTCGAATTCATCACTGTGGTATGCGAATGTAGTTTTGTCTATCGACACGAAATCCATAACATTTTGTCAGTACAGTCTAAAGATCATCGGATTCAATTTTGGTGAAAATCGGATTAACCGTTGATGAGTCCGCAGAAGTAGGTTTACAACATAAATGAAAATGGCGGACAGGAAGTTCGGCTTACTCTGGCATATTTGGTATCTATGTTGTTGGCATAAGCGAGGGACTATTTTGAGACCAGTTTCATTGTAATAGGCTAATGCATTAAAAAGTTATAAGCATTTTTATAAGTGTAATTATTCATGGTTAATTAATGATTCATGACTCTTGACCAATAGGTGTGGCATGGTCAGTGTGAGGTGCCGATGACACATACAAAGTTTGGTGCAAATATGTCAAAGCGTTGCAGAGATACAGCCTCAAATGTATTGTGGCACCCTTCCAGCAAATTTGTTGATGCGCTAAATGTGAACCGTTTTGTATATCGACACGAAATCCATAAATTTTTGCCAGCATGGTCTGAAGATGATCCACGTCAAATTTGGTGAAAATCGGACTAACGGTCTAGGAGGAGTTTGAAAAAGTAGGTTTTCAACATTAATCAAAATGGCGGACCGGAAGTATGGCCAATTTTCGCAAAATTGGCTTCAATGCTCTCGGCATGACCCACAGAATACAGGGAGACCATTTTAATTTTAATAGTCTAATTTATTCAAAAGTTATTAGCATTTTTGTGATATTTCATTATAACTCTTGACCACAAGGTGGCGCTGCCACCAAACTTTTTGAGTACCTTCAGGGCATGGAGCCGAATATTTTTGTAATTATTTTCGTTACGATGCGATGCTGTGTTCAAATTTTTTTTTAAACATTATTCAAAATGGCCAACGCCTAAAATGGCCGACACGGGAAAATTGGATATCATTCGACTCGGCATGACTCACTGAATCTAAAGAGACAAGTTTTGTGATTTTTGGCCAAACCATTCAGAAGTTATAAGCCAAAATATGCATTTTTCATATCTCCTGACCACTAGGTGGCGCAGTGTCGAAACACTGCAGGTAGTCTCAGGTCATGCTTATTATAACACACACCAAGTTTGGTCTTAATATGCCAAACCGTTGCTGAGATATAACCTCACGTGTATTTTTGCGTGCTTTTCATCATATTTTTTCACGTGTCATTCGAGAACTTTTTGCCAGCATGGTCTGAAGATGGTCTGAGCCAATTTTTGTGAAAATCGGACTAACCGTCTAGGACGAGTTTGAAAAATGGTTTTTCTAAAAATTTAAAATAGCGAAAAATACTAAGCCTTGCGATTTTTGAATTTTGGGGATCATTGAACTTGGCTTGAGCCAAGGAATTTTCATTTTCTGGCTTACGGTTCAAAAGTTGTTCAATAAAAATATTGAAACTTTGGAAAAATGGTGGCGCTAGACAGTTGGAGTTAGAGACTTCAAATTTGCTATAGTTAATGTTGGGACTGTTTTCTATCAGTGTACCAAATTATACAACTTTCCCGCAATCGGTTCTATGGGCTGCCATAGACTTGTGGAAGAAACAGAAGAAGAAGAATAACGCCAACAATTACAATAGATGCCTGGCCCCTAATAATAATAATAATAATAATAATAATAATAATAATAATTACATAAAAAAAGCAGCCAAGCTATTTTTATTATTTTATAGATTAAAATTGAAGACAAAAGCAGCTGGTAAATGCGGTCACTTTAATATTCAAATCATGATCCACTTCAGATTTAATTCTCAACAGTTTATGTTCGCGTGGCTGTTTTCGTTTATATTTGCCAAGCTATTATGTATTTTGAAATCTTGTCTGTGATATGTCTGTTCTTACGACGAAAGGGAGAATCAGCATCCTGCAGCTTGAGAGATCGATGTTATTCTGCCCTTAGACAGTCTCGCGCGGTCAAATATTCTTTCATTATTTACACTTTTACACAGCTAACAAACATCTGAATGTAGCTCTTGTTGTGTTATAATGGGTGGATTATGTGCATTCGCAGAAATATATATATTTTTAAAAAGCTCTTAAAAAAAAGAGAACTTTTTTTTTCTAAACTCGTGACACTGAAGGCGCTCATCGGAGCGATGATTTCAGATAAGTCAGAAAGACTGCCACAAATATTTAATTTTCACCCTTTACAGCTTACAAACATCTGAATTTAGCTCTTGGTGTGTTCTAATTGGTGGATTGTGTGATATCGCCGTAATATTTAATTTTTAAAAGCTATAAAACAAGAATAAATGAATTTGTTGTGAGTTTGTGACTCTACAGGCTCGTGATCAGAGCGGTGATTTATCTCTCGTCTTTCTCACGTATCTCTGGCCAGACATCAATTATTAATGAGCCCTGACCCGGTAATAATCAGATATGTTGGTTTAGCTTGTCATTGTTAATTACATCTAAGTATTTATTTGTATTTTTAACTGATTTAAAAGTGGAACTAAGAGAGACTCCTCCCTTTCAGTCCTGGAATTGCTCCTGTAGGGGCGCAATTTCTCTCAGACAATGGAAGCCTCAGCACACATACTCAAACAGACAGCATTGACAGAGAGACAGAGATCAGATGACTGACAGTTTTTTTTTTTTAATTTTCTGTTATCCATACAGTGTTGTAAAGTCGTGCAACTATGCATATTTCTTCAGAATTACTTTTTTTCTGTATGAAAAAAGTTTTTAAGTGTTTGGAAGCTGCAGTTTAAAAATACAAGACAATTAATGATTCCCTTTTTACTGTCATTAAAAAAAAATCACTACAACAAAACCGTTCAAGCTTCAAATTGACAGGTGTAGAATCATAGAAACATAATATTAACATAAAGTGGATTAGAGACTTGCTCCTGCGAGCCCCTGCGCAACATCATTTGCACGAGTGCTGGTGCGAGAGGGTAGACACTTGTGTGTGTGGGATCCAGGAGAACAAAATGATTCACAGGACTACTGAAAATAGAAATATCTAAACATAAAAAATCTAAAACAAATAACTCCTTATTCATCTATTGCACAAATGCAACATTAACTCGTAAAATATAAACGATTAACGCTGCAAGTGTATATGCAGAGTTTCTATTTAGGCTATAACTCACGTTTGCAGCGTTGAGCAATGCAGTGCTGAAATTTGCATGCTCATAAATCCTCTCATTATAATACACAAATTGTAGACCTTATAAAAGATTAATTATGCATATGTTTATTGTTTTAGAACAGAGAGATTTGTGAGATAGACGATGAACTGAGATGTCTTTTAGAGATTATAAAACCAGCGCTACTTGCTGGCATTCAGCCATACAAACCATGTATGCAGCAGCCTCTTGCTTTAAAAATAACTGTTCTGTGAATGTTGATGATGTAATAACAAATATTTATTAGGAGCATGTAGCTTATGCTGGGTTTTCATAAATTTCATGGAGAAAAATGTAACGTAACAACAAATGTAACTAATTACTAATTACTTTTGAAATAAAGTAATAATAAAACTAATTTGATTACTTTTTAAAAGTAGTAATCAGTAATTAGATTACATTTTCAGAGTAACTTGCCCAACAGTGGACGTCACATTGTAAAAACTATTAATTGTTCTTGCATCCATTCTACTCACTAATTATATTTTTATTGTTTTGGCAGTGTATGAATAAGCATTCCACAAGCACACTGGATTTGAGTTTGATACACAATTGTTAAGAATATGACTTGCACAGAGGAAGCAGAAGCACAATTTGCAGAGATAGATCTGCTATTAAGTATGTTTCCGAGTGAAGAAGAGTTACAAGTTGATGAGCTTTCCCATGCTGAGCTCAGGGCTTATGTGGAGGGCACAGCTCATACTCCTCCCAGCATCAGACCCCAATTCAGCATCAAGCTGAAGGTGGAGAACCCTCCAGTAAGTATGTGAAGTACATTAAAAAATATTAAAACATTTGTGTTCCTCATAATTTAATTTTTTTGTCTTTTTTTTTTTTTTTTTTTTATTATTCTTTTTTATTCCTAATAGGTGAGCATTACATTGCTGTGCACATACCCAACTGACTACCCAAAAGTGTTGCCAGATATTGCTGTCAGGTATTTAAATAACTTAAGTTTGCAATTAATGCTAATGGGTTTTTCATAAACTCTTGTGATTTTGTTTAGTCAGTGACATACTTGTTTTTGCTAGGGTGTAACAACATATCTGCCACTATACAGTGGTGTGAAAAAGTGTTGGCCCCTTTCCTGATTTCTTATTTTTTTGCATGTTTGTCACACTTTAATGTTTCAGATCATCAAACTAATGTAAATATTAGTAAAAGATAACAAGTAAACACAACATGCAGTTTTTAAATGAAGGTTTTTTTTATTATTTAGGGAAAACAAAATACAAAAGTACATGGCCCTGTGTGAAAATGTTTTCCCCCTAAACCTACTAACTGGTTGGGCCACCCTTAGTAGCTACAACTGCAATCAAGTGTTTGCGATAACTTGCATGGAGTCTGTTACAGCGCTGTGGAGGAATTTTGGTCCACTCATCTATGCAGAATAGTTGTAATTCAGCCACATTGGAGGATTTTGAGTATGGACAGCCTTTTTAAGGTCATGCAACAATCTCAATAGGATTCAGGTCTGACTTTGACTATGCCACTCCAAAGTCTTCTTTTCTTCAGCCATTCAGAGGTGTACTTGCTGGTGTTTTTGATCATTGACCTGTTGCAAAACACAAGTTCACTTCAGCTTGAGGTCACGAACAGATGGCCAGACATTCTCCTTCAGGATTTTTTGGTTAACCGCAAAATTCATTATTCCATTTATCATATTTTACTGTTGGTATGATGTTCTTTTTCTGAAATGCAGTGTTACTTTTATGCAAGACGTAATGGGACACACACCTACCAAAATGTAAACTTTTGTCTCGCCAGTCCACAGAGTAATTCCCAAAAGTCTTGGGCATCATCAAGATGTTTTCTGGCAAATCTGAGACTAGCCTTTGTTCTTTTTGTTCAGCAGCCATTTTTGTCTTGGAACTCTACTATGCAGGCCATTTTTGCCCAGTCTCTTTCTTACGGTGGAGTCATGAACACTGACCTTAACTGAGGCAAAAGTGAGGCCTTCAGTTCTTTAGATGTTGTTGTGGGGTCTTTTTTGACCTCTTGGATGAGTCGCCACTGTGCTCTTGGGGTAATTTTGATTGACCGACCACTCCGGTTATCTATAAATATATAGCGCTTTAAACAATTGCGTCGTTTTAAAAAAAAGATTGCGTCAAAGCAACTGAACAACATTATTTAGGAAAACAGTGTCAATAATGCAAAATGACAGTTAAAGGCAGTTCATTTATTTTCATTGATGTCATCATCTCAGTTAAGTTTAAATAGTATCTGTGCAATAATTTGCAATCAAGTCAACAATATCACTGTAAATGAAGTGTCCCCAACTAAACAAGCCAGAGGCAACAGCGGCAAGGAACCAAAACTCCATCGGTGACAGAATGGAGAAAAAACCTTGGTAGAAACCAGGCTCAGTTGGGGGAGCCAGTTCTCCTCTGACCAGAATGAAAGCAGCAGTTCAATTTCAGGTTGCAGCAAAGTCAGATTGTGCAGAAAAATCATCTATTTCCTGTGGTCTTATCCTGGTGGTCATCTGAGACATGGTCTTTACAGGGGATTTGTATCTGGGGCTCTAGTTGTCCTGGTCTCCACTGTCTTTTAGTGTTGTAGAGGTCCTTTCTAGGTGCTTATCCACCATCTGGTCTGGATACGTACTGGATAGGGCTGCAACAAAGATTATTAGAATAATCGATTAATCTAACAATTATTAGAATGATTAATTGACTAGTCATCGATTATTTTGTTGATTTAATCAGTAGACATTTATTCAGCTTTTGCAATTTTTTTTAAAAATATTGAGTTATACATATTCTAACAAATAAATTAAGGGAATCACTTCAGCTTTTAAAAGTCATATGTAATTACAGTTATACAATTAATTTATACAAATAAATATATTTGGCACAAAATATGAGATTGCAGAGAATCTCTCTTATTCACCATTTAATTATTGATTTACCTAAATATATATTTTGGTAAGAAACAAAATAAAGGTTAAGTGATAACATGTTTCATTTTTTTGATAAAGTAAAATTCACAACATAATCTCTCTTAAAATACCTTATAGGGTTATGATAATCAAAACAGTCAGATCAAGCTTTGATCTCTGCAAACCAAACTATACCTTTAATTAAATGTTCTATTTAAATGTTTTTCCCACTAATAAAAACAATTTTTATCATTAGCTAGCTACACTGGAGAGCTGCTTTATAACAAAAAAATCTAGTTTTAATTCTAACTGAAAGCGATACTGACTCTGGTTTTTCATGTTTAATAAAACTGTAAAGCTGCTTGGTTTAAGGCCATCTATAGTACTAAAGTACTACTTAAATGTGATGTGACTGGACTTTACTAGAGGACTGAACTATAGAGCATGTGCAAACATTAGGGGTGTAACGGTACACAAAAATCACGGTTCGGTACGTACCTCGGTTTTAAAGTCACGGTTCGGTTCATTTTCGGTACAGTAAGGGAAATAAATGGAAACATTAAACTGCAGGTTGTTTATTACTATAAACTTTTTTTTTACAATTTGTTTACATTTACTTTTTAATAAAATATATGTAAAATTAAAAAATAATAAGAAATAAAATACTGCTGCAAAGTTCTCCACTAAATAAAATACTCTGTCTCAATCCAAGATCATGTAATAAAATATAATGAAAAATATTAATAAATAACTATGATTACAGTGCAGCATTACCAGACCCAGCTTGTAGACCTGCCCATATTTAAAAAAAAATATATATATATACCACTTTTCCAAAGTGTAAAGTGCAGCATCAACAGTTTCAGTTTTTAGACCTGCTCAGATTTAGTTATTGCCTTGGACCGATCGGAATTAAGAGCAAAGGTCTGTTTAAATGCCGACGGGAGCTGCGTTTGAATTACAATTGTTTTTTTCCTAGTTGTAGTTATGTTCACACTCGCGTGATGCCTTTTGAAAACCTTAGGCCGTTGACACACTGGCATATTGCACCTGTCAAACATAGTCTATTTTGCCGTCAATACTGTGGACGGTGTCCTTTATCAGTAGGCTTTATATTTATGCTCAACATGAAGTATAGATATTGTTGTCGTGAAGAAAGATCCTTGGTCTGTCACCTACAGTAGCAGCAGCGCGCCAGAAGCGTGCCTGACGCGGTGCTGGTGTGCTGCTGCTGCTGTAGGTGACAGAAGAAGGCCACCGACAGACCAGGATCTTGTCTTCATGACAACAATATCAACTTTTTTTCACACCCCTACGCCTACTGATAAGACACCGTCAACAGTATTGACGGCAAAGGAGACCATTATGTTTGACAGGTGCAATATTTGAAAATCGATAATTATATATTTATTAAATTAAATTTATATCTGAATTTATGTCAACCTATAGACTTTCAAATATCAAAATGTCATGAAATCCTATGTATCTGTGTACAAAATGACATATAAACATATTTTCAGATTATATGTTGCCTGGAAACGCTGTGGCGTGAAAAATAGGCGTCGGTTCTATTTCTAGCATGCACGTGTTTTCCGCGCGGCTCGAGCTGTGCCTGAGACGCGCTGCTCACGCAGGCAGTCTGCAAGCTCTAACCTGTTGACACGGGAGCCGAATTAAAAACCGACACGTGTACCGAAACAGTCCGGTATGAATACACATACCGTTACACCCCTAGCAAACATCCACATCTCTGTAATCAGATGCGTTTTAAACAAGCTGCCTTCTCACCGGTGTCAGTTTTTGATGTGTATTTTTTACTGAGAGGAAAGCGCATGGTATATATTTACATATTCATCCAAATGCTGCTCAGCAGCCTCAGGTTTGGCTGCCTTTGCTCTGAACGCTGTTTGGCGTCTTCTCTTGAATTGCATCAGGAGAGCTGATTTACAGTCTCGTGCTACAGCGCTACACTGTTCAAACCGCGTTATTGCAGGCTCTTACATTTGGTCATATGACAAAACGACTACTCGACAACAGAAAGATTTGAGAATTTTTTATTGTCGACGTTGTCGATTAATGTTGACCAATTGTTTCAGCCCTAGTGCTGGATCCGGGTGACTGTAGTGACCCTTTGACTTGGATACAGACTGGATCTGGTGGCTACGGCTACGAAACAGACTAATATTAACGTAGGTGCCATCCTTCTAATGATGTAGCAAGTACATCAGGGGGGTATTCCAGAAAGCAGGTTATGTTACATACCCGGGTATGTTTAAGAGTAAGTAAGTGGATAACCTCAACTTTGGGTTCCAAAAACAGAGGTAACTTTCAGGGTATGTTAGTAGTCATAGCAACTCACTCTCTAAACTTAACCTGCTCTGGAGCAGGTTATGTTCCAGGGTTAGTTCACTACAGCGAGCCTTCAATGACAGATTATTACAATATGTAATATAGCCTATTTTATATATATATATATATATATATATATATATATATATATATATATATATATATATATATACAGTATTGTTCAAAATAATAGCAGTACAATGTGACTAACCAGAATAATCAAGGTTTTTTGTATATTTTTTTATTGCTACGTGGCAAACAAGTTACCAGTAGGTTCAGTAGATTCTCAGAAAACAAAT